>NC_137454.1:159844752-160071949 GCF_964235325.1 Thermobia domestica
AGTCTGATTTCTTACAAACAACGTACAACAAGGCAGGATCAGATCCGATTCAAACTTCGTCCAGAGAACACAGAATACAAAAGAAGAAAAATGCCAAATTGGAGCTGCCCCCATTCAGAAACACCGGAGATATGCTCCGCAACATAACGCACCACACGACAATATGATATAAGGTAAACGTCGCAAGATACCCGTTTATGTCCAAAACGGTACGAACGAGGAGCATCGGGATGACATCAAGATACCTGATATGGTATAACACTGACTTGGTGGCCATCTTGAAAGCCGCTATTGTGGAGGTACCGTAAGATATTGAAACGGGAAGGGAGCGTGTGAAATATCTTAAAGTTACGGGTTCCTGAAGAATAACCAGCAGTTTATCCGCTACCACCCATGCTTTCGACAGCAACGGCACCACAATGTACGTATGCGTCGTTGGATGCACAGACTTTCAAAGCCTGCTGCTTTATCCACAATTTCAGGTCACAATCGTGCACAATTTGGTTATCACGTCGTGCTGCTGAAAATTGTTGCAGAACATGTTCTGTGATTTCGTGATATATTTCGTGTATTGTTTTCAACAACCCTTTGTCGCGTTGTTCTTTCTATTTAAAGTGTTCTCTCCGAGGGACAGTTGAGGAATCTGTATCATCGAGCGATATGTTCGATGTGCGAATGTTTGACGCCCTTTGACACCTTTTACGTCAAGCCATACTCACTAGCTGACGAGAACGGTGTTGCCTGTGGTTTGGTCGAAGAATCACTCAAAGGCAGGCTTTCAAGATGGCCACCAACTCAGTGTTATAGCATATCAGATATCTTGATGTCATCCCAGTGCTCCTCATCCCAGGAGCGTCATTTCAGATTTTGCTTGGGGGGGGGGGAACCCTTTGATATAAGTAGAATTTCGCGTTTTTCACTCATTTACTACTACTCTATTGATAAAATCTATATAAATCTCAAATTCAGGGGGAAAATGCCCCTCCCTGCCCCCCCTAAATGACGCCCCTGCCTCGTCCTTCCCGTTTTCGACATAAACAGATATCTTGCGACGTTTATTTTATATCACATTGTCGTTTGGTGCGTTATGTTGCGGACCATATCTCGGTGTTTCTGGATGGGGGTAGCTCCAATTTGGCATTTTTTCTTCTTTTGTATTCTGTGTCCTCCGGGCGAAGTTTGAGTCGGATCTGATCCTGCCTTGTTCTGTACGTTGCTTGTTAGACCAGGCAGAAATAAATATTAAAGGGCAATGAGAAACATCAAGGATCACTACAGAATTTTCTGTTTATTTATTACTTATGCAATTTATCGCAGAGCCATATCTCCTTTAACAAAGAATGTACTATACTGACAGTGGCATAACTAAAACTCGCCCTCTCCCCCAGACATCGTAGAGTAGGACTCCTTTTCCATGTTTCTATTCAAACAACTATACGCAGCACTGGCTGATTTACTGCAACTTTTACGGAGGACTTACTGATGCTACAATGGCTTATTAACTTCATCACTATAGAGCGGAAACCACTACTGCACAGCATCAAAAAATCATACCTTTACGAATCGTTCACTTCTCCGTTTATACCAAATATCGAAAAACTAAGAAAAACTGTAGGATCTGAATGTTTTGTAGAACTGAAAATATTTGAATGTGTTCATGTGAATCACTTGAACATCCTCAAATATTTTTCTTCAGTTCAACAAAATATATCGAAACTGCAGTTTTTCTAAGTTCTCCGGGATTTCTTGTCATCAGTGGTTTCTAACCTAGCACCCCCTTAATAATCTTTGAATATTTCACGCCACCATCTCTGGTCTTTTTTACTCGTTGATCATACGTGATTATTAGCTGGCCCATTGTGCGACTTCAGGCACAGCTTTGAATTCCCAAATTTTACTACTACTACTACTATTATTATTATTATTATTATTATTATTATTATTATTATTATTATTATTATTATTATTATTAATATTATTATTATTATTATTATTATTATTATTATTATTATTATTATTATTATTATTATTATTATTATTATTATTATTATTATTATTATTATTATTCTAACGAGTTTATATATGTTTGCAGCAAGACTTCTGCGTATTATTGTAGTGCATTATTAATATTATTCAGGCGCAATCGAGAAAATTTCAATGGGAGGGCTGAAATGAAAATTCTGGGGCAAAACTGAATACAACATATACCTATTTTGTGTTGAACATGAATCCAGATATGCAAGTATGCAAGTACAGAAACACACTCTCTCTCTCTCTCTCTCTCTTTCACACACACACACACACACACATATATATATATATATATATATATATATATATATATATATATATATATATATATATATATATATATATATATATATATATATATATATATATATTAACAAACATGTGCAGGAGGAAAGTGCCAAGAACAGAGAGAGCCGAATTGAAGTGGAACTTTAAAGCATTCCGCTGCAATAACATATTCCCTTGCAGAGATGCTGCCTTTTGTTCCGGACTTCGACAAGAGACGTTAGGTGACAATTTCCTGAGTTTTTCCCTGATCAGTGTTAAGTACAGTACATTAAAAAAAAAAAAAAAAAAAAACTTTGCACTCAATGGGAGGATGGAGCTCGAGCCGGATGAGCCCCCTCATGCATCACTGTTGTTGTTATTATTATTATTATTATTATTATTATTATTATTATTATTATTATTATTATTATTATTATTATTATTATTATTATTATTATTATTATTATTATTATTACAAAATTTGGTCTTTATTAAACCACAGTTCTTACGCAAAAGGTATTTTTCGTTTATACGGCATTCCATTTAATGTCTCTGTTACAACTTCAATAATATTTAGTTAAATTACCATAAGAAAAATCGTAATTTAGTATCCATTCTTAGCTCCTTGTACATCAGCTATGAATTGTTAAAATGTCGCTTTTTTAATTGTTTTAGTACTTTCAAACACAACCCTTTCGACAATTAAAGAAAAGTAATGTTACTGTTTACAAACAGCTTTAAAAACGAAGAGTTGTGGGTAATATCGAAAGAGAGCAGAACAGTATTTATTATGGTAGCAATTAATCTGTGAAAAACCTACTTTACTTAGAGTTTGAAGCTAATTAGTAATCGATTGGTAATGTGCTCTTTCTTTCTTGTTTCAACGGTGTCACTATTGTGTTTCTGAATAATAAACGTAACACAGAATCTCCACATCTGCAGTACCGGAACAATTCACAAGCTATTGTTCGTTTCATTAATTTTTCAGGCCAGTGTTCTGATCTGAAAAATTTATTTTGCGGTGTTGTAATTCTCGTTGATTTTGTAATTTCTTGGTAAAAATTCGTTTATGTCAGTGTGTATATATATATATATATATATATATATATATATATATATATATATATATATATATATATATATATATATATATATATATATATGTGTGTGTGTGTGTGTAAAGTGAAATGGCAGCTTCTAGTTCAAAGAAAATATTGTATAGTGAAGATTACATCAGGTATGGCTTTACTTTCATTGAAAAAGATAGTATTCATTGTGTTGTGTGCAATGCTGTCCTTAGGAATGATGCTCTTGGCCCCTTCCGATTGGAACATTTGTCAACAGTACATCCAACACTCAAAGAAGATAAATCTAAAGATTTTTTATTATTATTATTATCAAAAGAAACTCGCTGAAACGTATGAAGTTGGATTCCTCTGGAACCTTTCACGAGCAAAATGAGAAGGTGGTGGAAGCATCATATGAACCCTCTCCTAATAGCCAAAGATAAAAGACCTTATACTATTGGTGAGACTTTTATCGAAGCTTGCATACTTTAAGGCAAACAAAATTGTACTTGGGGAAGAAAACCAGAAAAAAATTATAAATTACCGCTTTCAGACAGCACTGTGAAATGTAGAATTAAAGATATGGGCTTGAATTTAAAAGACGAGATAGTTCGAAAGGTAAAACAAAACATCTACTTTCTCTCTCTCTCTGCATTGTGATGATTTCACGGATATATCTCAGTGTTGTCATTCAATAGCATACTGTTGGTTTGTAAATGAAAAGAGGTTAATGGAAGAAATATTGTTTTCATAAACTTTGGAGGCATTATCCAAAGGTTCCTTTTTTTCTGTTGCCATTTTTGTTGTTAAAAATGATTCGTCTTGGTATGAGTTGTAGGAATATGTACTGATGAAGCTCCAGCAATGTTAAGTTTGAATATTGAAACTATCAATCTAGGACGGGAAAGATGGAATAGGTGTATTCGGGGATGTACGGGAAAGGACACATAATGATAGTTTCAATATTTATAAAATAGTTAATGGAAACTTAAAATCGGAAACATAACTTCAGAAACTATCCTTATGTGTCATTACCCGTACATCCCCGAATACACCTATTCCATCTTCCCGTCCTAGATTGACAATTATACAGAGGTCTCTTCTGTACAGGATACGAACTATCATAATAATCTAACAACAGATGTGGATATCTTTTTCGAGCTACCCGGTGTTTGAAAGAGCAATTAACCGAGTTTTGGCGAAATAATATTACTTTTATACTCCATTAAAACTGTTATTGTTTCGTCTTTGTTTTTGTTGGTTTGTTTCTTCGTTTTGCTTTTTGTTTTGTTTGTTAACATTTTCCTGTGCAAAATGGCAAAGTTATGCTGCATCTGCAAATTTATTCAATAAATAAATAAAGCTGGCAAAGGACAGAAATCCTACAACTATTAGTTCGCTCTGCTTAATTCACAGCCAAGCCTTAGCTGCAGAAACTACGAGAGACTCTGAACCAGGCATTATCATTGGCTATTAAAGTTGTTAATTTTGTAAAGTCAAGTGATCTGAATACTCGTTTCTGAGCCTTTGTATGATGACCTAAGTACTGAAAATAAAACTTTATCTCTCCATATCGGAATTCGTTGGTTGTCGACAAGGGCGCCGATCCCTGGGGGTTGCCGAGGGGACCCGTGCTCCCCCAAAGCTCATGTGGGCCCCTCGTTGTATTTATAAATTTACAATATTTGGCATAATTTGAATACGATTTGTCTTAAAATCCTAATATATGCTTTCTGCATCTGAATGCTTCCCCTCCAAATTTACAGAGAAATCGGCGCCCTTGGTCGTCGAAAGGTAACATGTTAAGTAGACTGTACTTAAGTCAGATGTGGAAATCTTGAATAGGAATATGAAAGACAAAATGTCAAACATGTAGTACTCTGAAGTTTGCTAAAGCTATAGTGCAAATGCTTATTACAAGTTGTATTTTATTCATAATTTCATATATAGGCCCCTCTTACTCACTCTTCACGCCCCCTAGGTTGGAAACCACTGCTGTAAATGGACAAATGTCGGTTTGGTACTGGACGACTCAAACACAGAAAAAAGTCTATTTTGGTCATACAAATAAGAATATGAATGTTCAATGTAAGAAAATATCGATATGTGCAGAATTATGCAGGCTACACTTTTCCATAATTTTTCGTTATAAACTGTTTCTGAATACTGAACTGTAATTTGTATATTTTGATACTGTATTTAGTTGTAAGAAATCAAATATCAGAAATATAAACTTCATTTCGTGTGAGAAAGAAAGAAACAAAGAACACTACACGCAGACCAGAATGTCAGATGTACTAGAAACATTAAACAATTTCTCGAAACCAACAATTGTTTTTTAATCATTTTTCACTAAAGCAACCTGGCTTTTCTTCAGCAGCGGAAAAAAATGCCAACCTAATAGGCCTTTCACAAGTTCAATATTTTCTAAATCGCCCTTGTTTCATGGTTAAAAATCTGTTCACCAGAACGTCCATGGGCCTATTCCACCATTGAACTTTGCAACTTTTCACTTTGCGCTTTGCAATTTGCAGCAACGTTTGAGTTCCACGAAAAAAAAAAATCTGCAAAGTGAAAAGGCGAAGTGCAAAGCGGAAACTTGCAAACACTTTGCAGAAATATCTGACTTTTGTTCAACCATTATCTTAAAACTGAAAAGTGCAAAGCGAGAGTTTGCAAAGTTGTGTCGTAATTTGCAAAGAGAAATTTGGCTTTGCCTGAATGATTAGCTAAGAGCCACTGTTGTTTGAAAATGTTTCGGAGGTTATTATATTCATCAAGTGATGAGCAAGTGAGGATGCAATTCCTAAGAAAGTGTATGAAAACAGAATCAAATTCTACGACATGAATTTATTTCAGTTTAATGACTACTTTCGTTTGACAAGTGAGCAAGTAGAATTCGTAATGGAGCACAATGCACCGGTTTTAGAAAGAACAATACAGTAAAATGTAGTAAAGCCCTTACAGCAAGACAGCGAGTACTTCTTTACCTTCATTGGCTAGGAAATGGTACTTAAACACAGATTGGGACAAATGCACGGTGTGTCAAAAGCAACTGTTAGTAGAACAGCACATGGTGTTGTTAACTCTATTATAAACATCATGTTTCCAGATATAGAATAGTTTTGGTCAACTTATCTTTAAATGAATCAAACAATATATTACATTTTCTTTGACCACTTGAAAAACTGCTATTTTCTTCTCATCAACTTTTTTTCCATTTCTGAAATAATTCACTAAAATTCCTACCATGAATCCTTGCAAATTACTAACCACAATACAGCGCCTAAAGTCACACTTCAAAGTTCAACTGCCTTTTTGCAAAGACTTTGCAACTTTGCAAAATGTTGGTTCAAAAATAATAGTGGAACTCAAAAACTTTTCACTTCGCAAATTTTGCAAAGTGAAAAGTTGCAAAGTTCATTGTGGAATAGACCTCAGATCCAGTTTGCGACACGCTTCACTTTCCGAATACTTAGCAATGGTAGCGCACGTAACCTGCATTGAGACATGGGCACTTCTAAAACGTTTTAATTAATTTCAGCTCCAAAAAGTACCTCTCTGCACTTGCTGCTGTTATTGGTAAAGTTAAATACAGATGAAGAGAAGAACATAAGTTAGGCAGACTACTTGCTAAGCAGATGTTTTCAACAAACAGAAATTGTGCGAGGCCTCTCATTGATACACATTCTTTTATCTTAATTTCTGCACATATAATTGTTCTAAAGCAGAGTAAATTAGCTGCTAGAACAGCTCATGAATCTAATTTATAATGTCAGCAATATTAATGGTATTTAGTATGTTACTTCAGAGGGTACTGACATACTTTATTAAAAGCTTATTCAACTCAATTCACTTCTTACAATTTGGAGACCTCTTAATGGTTTGAGGATCCTCACATTGCGTAGTTTGCGGGGCTGTTATTTACACCCCTGTATACTGACAGTTCCTTCCTGTTCTGCCTAATGACCCTCTAGCATTTTGTAACACAATTTTTATCTAATCTTATCTTTAGGCAGAACAGGAATTCCTATTTTGTCTAATTTTAACAAAAGGGATACTTAAATTTGAGGGAAGTTTATTAGTACTCATTTTCCCTTGATTCCAGAACTAAATTCTCTGAAATGGGAATATATATATTGTAATTCATTACGAAACAAACAAGTCATACAGTTATATTCAAGAGGAAAAAAATGCTTCCCATAAGCTCAATATTTAGCATAACTTTTCGTGGAAAATCACCCTCAAAACTGTTCATTGTAACATAAGTTTTTCAGTAAAAATAATCTTAATGAGTCGTACACTATAGTGCAGTATCTACAGTGTGCTGTGAGTGTAAGATCAGAAATCTATACTTTGGTTTCCTTGAAATGTTACTAGCTATATTATTGCAAGCCAACTCATTTTCGGTAAGATTTTTTTCTCATGGTTTATTTCTCTCGTTATACATTTCATGGCCATTAAGTAGAAAAACATACCGTAATAAAGCTTTTTCTTATATATGACTCTACCAGCAAGAATTTACCTTCTTAAACTTCTGAAATTGAAACTAAATTTTTATGTACTTTATTAGTGAAAAGGCACTTAAAAAGTAATGCTTAATCATATTTATAAAACAATTCCGATTAAATAATAAAATATAAATAATTCGGTTTTGACGTAGTTTTTTGCAGCTAGTAAGGACAACTGAATTTATGGCCTGTAATGTCTCTTTATTTGAAAGAAGTGACTTGGGTTTCAATGTGGAAAAATGGTTGGCCAACTACAATCAAGAAGTAGTTCACATCTAATTAGTTTCGGCTAATCATAAGCAAGTATTTGTTGCCATTTAGAGCTACTTCGGTGAACAAACTGAATGTTAGCTAATTCTTGCTTGTAATAGGCCAGATATTCCTCCACATTTTAAATTAGAACTGTTCTATAAGTTACGTAGAATTCTCTAGTGGTTTTCCACTAAGATATGTACATCATACTTACTCAGAATTTCAAATAAAATTTACTATCTTTGGTGTTAGTAACGTAAGGAAAATATTTATAGTCCATTATATATACTGCATCATAGTGTACGGCTCCTTAGAATTGCTTTTACTTGAAAGTTAATGTTAAAACGAACAGTTTATCGAGTGGTTTTCCACGAAGCTTAAGCCACTATACATATTATGGTGGGTCGAGACAAACGCATTTCTTCAAGTTTGATTTTTTAATACTCCTTGAAAAATAACCTTCCACAAAAATATTCTTATTACACCCTATCTTAAATGCTCTTCTAAGAGAATCTCTACATGCGATTCAAATAAAACGAACCACTGGCGGACATGAAGTCAGAACAAACAAAAGAAATATCCCGGCGTTACAAAGAGGCTGAGCAACATTTGTAGAAATGCAAACTTGATGATATACCGGTAATTACTTTATTAGAGCGAGGTGCATACAATTTTAAATTCTAAATTTGGTGATTCTGATTTTCTTCAATAGAATTCTTATGAAGCAGGCAGATACGCAGGAATTTATTTGGGGAGGTACATATAAAATACTGCATATTATAACACTTACATTCCACACAACTGAAGAATTTTTATAAATTATATACTATTTTAATGTGCCTATAGTAATAATTATTATTTAGGCTGACACAGGGATAAAAGTGAATCTGAAAAGGTAGGGAACGCATGACGTCATTCCGTCTCCCGTCCCTATCTTTACCCATTGTAATTATTTAAAAAGTGGTGGGACGCCATAGATATTTTTTGGAAGTGGGAGGACGACGTTTCCCCGCGTTCCCCATCACTTTTACTCCTGGGCTGACAGAGATCGGTAAATTAATCTTATAGTAAAAGAATAGTTATCCGTAATTGCTTATAATATGCAACCCAATCTGTTAGGTCATATTGTTCCAATTTATATATTTATGTTAACATTATTCTTAATATTTCAACTTCTCTGCGAGGAAATGTTAACTGAATTACCTTAATATCAAAAGTCACTTATTTTAGATTCAAATTTTCCTATTATTACTTTTAAGAATTTTCCGTGTCATGAGAGAGAATCAATCCACGTTTTCGCAAGTGCAGTTATATGTCTTTAACTATGTTAGTGTTCAGTTAGTTACATGCTCGCAACCAGAAGGATAAGATCTCGTTGAAGTTGTAGACGGCCAACAGATATCCTGTAGATATACTAGTAGTAAAATAATGGTGATCTATGATTGCTAATTTAATTTTAGAGAAGTAAAATGGTATAAGAAAATCAAGAGGTCCTGACAGCAACTGCTCTTGTCTGGAAAATAATTAGTTAAATTTCCCTTAAATCTAAATATCCCTTTTTACGAAGATGAGGCAGAAAGGGAATTAACCAGAACAGGAATTCCACTTTACACAGAAATGAGTAAAATGTGGTAAATTGAATTTAATTTAGTGAACAAATTTTTAAAAAATCAAATCTAGTTTTGAGTTAATTTGAAAATTTATCTACGTCGTTATGTTTTAGATGGGGCTAAAAATAAATTTAAAGAGGCACTGCCCGCTCTAACCTCTCCTTGGATACGGGCTTGCTTGTAGTACTTTAATTCATGATCAGGTTAAAAGCGGATGAGATCAAAACATCTCGCAAAGCAAAAAGGTAGAAGGAAGGAAAAAGGCAAATAGTTATTCTGTCTTTTCGTTCTTGTTTCGTGCTATAGGATGAATACGCATTCACGAAATAACAAACCACGAAATGTACTATTTGAGCCTTTCCTAATTGTATGAGCGTACATCGTTAGCGAAAATAGTTACAGTATATTTTAGCTGTGATGTCAATTTCACAACATTCATCATATAGTCTGCCTGAGTTTTGGATAAAACGCTAGCAAACGGAGGAAAGAGGGGAAGGGTGTACTACTATATGTAAGAGTTATTCTGCGGAAAGAGCGAATTAGGTCGACACAAACTCGTCGCAATGATCCATTCCGATTCTCGTTTTCCAACTTGTTGAAATGCATAACACAATCGCTATAATGCGATTTGGTAACAATTCGTGCATAGCCTTGCTGTTGCCCTAGCGTGTTATTTCACCAAACTCACGCTCTCTTTCACCCTTTCTCTCTCTCTCTCTCTCTCTCTCTCTCTCTCTCTCTCTCTCTGTTGAAAAACACAGGTGGCGGTGGTGGTGTGATGCTAACGGGTGATGTAATCCAAAGCAAAAGCAACAACAGACTGTCTGATTCTGTTTTTTCTTTCCTTGTTCTATTTGGTTGTTGTTACAATTTTTTGCCACAAGAGGCGCTGTTTACATGTCCTTGTTCATCAACAAGTGCTCCAAGCTTTTTTTTTAAGGGTTGGAAATACATTTCCCTCTCTTTTTTTTTAAAAAAAAGTGCCTTCATTAGCAGTTTGTCATTATGAGCTGTGGTTTGATGGTTTCAAAAATAGCTATGTAAATTTTTGTACTTCATTTTCCAACAGAGAATTCACTTCTTAACATTATATCGACAAAAATAAACTCAAAAATTGCTATAGGCTTATTTAAGACCAAATGGTGATAAAGATTAAATTGATTTAGATGTGTGTAATTGGTTACACAAATTAAGAACTAAGTGGTAAGGGGGAAGACTACTAAAAACGATACAAAAGTTTACCATTTTTTGTTTGCCTGTTTTTCGTAAGTGAAAAGAGATAATGAAATGTAACTTACCTCAGTAATACATAATGTTATTCTACACCCGAAAATACAAATTGGAAGAATTTTCAGTGTTGCCATCCATAGAAATTACAGTGTGGCCAAAATATGAATTACCCAAAAATCTAGGTTATTGCAGCGACTAGAAAAATGAACTCAACGGTAGTTGACGACTTAGCCTGTTGTCTTGGTTCCTTGTTAGCTACTTTTTAAATAATATTTATACTTATTTTGTAACAACAGTACAAAATAAATAATTTTTGTAACAACAGTACAAAATAAATAATTTTTGTAACAAACAGTACAAAATAAATACAAATATTATTTAAAAAGTAGTCAACAAGGAACCAAGACAATAGGATAATTCGTCAACTACCGTTGAGTTCATTTTTCTAGTCGCTGCCTTAACCTAGATTTTTGGATAATTCATATTCTGGCCACACTGGTAATTTCTATGGATGGCAACACTGAAAATTCTTCCGATTCGTATTTTCGGGTGAAGAATAACATTATCTATTATTGTGATAAGTTACATTTCACTATCTCTTTTCACTTACGAAAAACGGGCAAAAGAAAAATTGTTAGCTTTTGTATCGTTTTTAGTAGCCTATCCCCTTAACATTCTGAAACAGGATTGAGAAAGATTGAAACAAGAATAATACCATTCTATATCTCGCCTTCTTTTTATTTTTGCGACGCCACTAGATCTAATGTCGTATGATTTTTACATGATTTAAGTTTTAATATTTACGTGTTACGTGTTAGTAAGATGTTTACATCTGTATAATATTCTTTTAATATAGCTTCGACTTCCCTATGCTAAAAGAACGCCGGTATAATGTTAATGTTAATTAGCAAATAGTATAAACTAACTAACTCTATGGCCTATGGAACCCGGGGGTTCAATGCCGCGTTCACAAAAGCACTCTATAGACTTCTGTCCTTAGCCAACTAGATCCAGTTTCTACTTTGTATTCCTATTTCTGCGAGATCCATCTTAATACTGTCCTACCACATGCGCCTAGGTTTCCCTAATGATCGTTTTCGGATTGGATTTCCAGTTAAAACTGAAAGCGTTTGTACTTTCTTACATTCTGGCTACATGACTGCTCACCTGTGCTTTCTAGACTTGTTGATCATAACAAACTAGATTGTTTTTATAAGAGTTCAGGTGAGGTGAGGTGTAAGGTCAAATTTTCATGCTACATCAATCATTTCCCTGTTAAACAAGTGTATTGAGAAAGTGTATAAATGTATGGTGAGTTAGGAAGTTTTGAGGTGCCGGACCCGGTGGATCTCCCTGTGGATGCACCTCTGACTTTCATCCATATTCGCAGAAAAAATCATAGAACTTGATTGTTTTTATTAGATCAAATTCTTATGTTACATCAATAATTGCTCTGCTAAACAAATATAGTATTTATTTAGAAAGTGTAGAAAGGTATGTCAAGTTACAAAGTTTTTCTTTGGGGGAGTCCGGAACCTGTGAATCTCCCTCTTAAGTGCGTCCCTGGAAACAGGAAATAATAGGTTTCTACCACTTCCTGTTTGAATAAGGAGTGAGGGTGGAGACAAAACCTATTCTTGAGATAGCAAATTCAAGTCAAGAAACTATTTCCCGCTATATCTTAGCGTTTTTGTTCTAATACCTATCAATAGGCTGACGGACGAACTGACATAAGTGTTTCATAATTTCCCTTTGTTATTTATGCATAGCGTAGTTTGGAAGTTTAAAAAAAAAAAAAAAAAAAAACTAGTCTTAACATATTCTCAGATAACGTTCAGCACATATAGCCAAAGCAATAACGTCACTCATATTGATTCCTTAGAAGAAATTTGTTTCAGTTCTTTATCTAGTTCTAATGTCTAGATCATAAAATTTGATAGCAGTGATTTGTGAATTCTGGGAGAGATTTGATCTCTACAAAAGAAGCAAAGCATTACTTAGTTGAATTTTGTAAAACGATTTGGGGGAACAAAGGACACCTCCCTTCCCCCAGCATTTCTGTCCCGCAGAAATAAAATCGCGAGGTTGTAATTTTTCTTTTGAAAGAAAGATGTCAACACTGACAGCGAATCTTTTAAGGGTTTCTTTCACTAGAGAAAACTGCAAATCGGACGTCTGTGGGAAGTTGTAATCCCTAATGCATCATTTAAGGATTGAAGTTAGCCAGAAAACGAGCCCATCGGAAGTGATGGCTCGGAAAAAAGACCTTTATATATAGAGGGATGCTGTGAAGGGTGTGAGGCATTGTGTGGTGTGTGTGTTTGTGTACGTAGAAAGAGAGCAGCAGGATCGGAGATGATGCTCAAGCGGTAAGAAAAATAAATGTATGAGAAAGAGAGAGAGAGAGAGAGAGAGAGAGAGATACTTCGCTCTTTTGGAAAAGCTGATAATCTTACCACGGAAAGCGACAACACAAGAAAGGTGGACCCAGGCAGAATGCCCGAAAGCTAGTCCTGCTAACTTCAGCTAATTTTCTTTGGACTCCTTTTTGGTGATTTCTTCACATTCCTATTTTCCACACATACACACAAAGATATTTCCACATATTCTCTTAACCCTCCTCAACCTCACTATCATCTCTTGTCTTTCTCATCGTTCGTTTCTTCAGGGCCAATAGATCTTCAGCAGACAGACATCAAACCAAAATCCCTTCCACGACCAAAGAGAAAACTATCCCTCCATCTTTCCCGATCTGATCTCTTGATTGCCGAAAATTGTCGTCTCCCTCTGTTTCCCCCTTTCTCCTCTTCCATCCTTTTCTTTCTCTCTGTCTTGCTTTTTCTTTTCCCATCAGCAATCCCGTCTTTCCCAAATTCCTCTCGTCCCTACAACCGCCGATGTGTCTGTGAAGGCAAGGAAACTCAACCACACCAGATAATTCGTTTTCCCTGCCGTTTGCCAATAACCTATTTCTTCTTGTTCTTTTTCTTCCCCATCTCAATCTTGGCCCTTTCTTTCTCTTTCTTGGTTTCTCTTATCTTTCTCTTAGAATCGATGTGTTTGTTTCCGTTTTGCGGAGGGAATTTCAGGAAGACTTCACAGAGTATTGTATATCTATGTTCCCTAAGACTAGTTTTTATTTTGTATATCGAAAGGTCTTTTGTTTAAGGTTTCGACTTTAGTGGTGTATGTATTGTACCCTAATTTTGTATAATATTTTTTATATACCTTTGGTCGCTAAAGTAACTTCTACCAATTTATTTCTCTGATCTGCACTGGTCAGTCTCTCCACACACATCTCTGCTACCCTCGACATCTTTTGTGGATAAGGGTACTAGACTGCAAGGGCCCTTTGCCCTTGTATGCGAGTCCCTCCTTCTTCCTTCCATGTGACTGAAACTTGGGCCAATAATTGGATTACGGTTGTCTGATGTATGGTACAAGTCTCAGCGTTGACTTCTAGGCACGGATGAGGGAGAGGGTAAGAAAACGAGCAAAATAAGGTGGGATAAGTTATAGATCCTTTAAATAGTACCAAGATAAGTCCTGAAATACAACTACTTACTTTAATTGGTGGAAAATCCGGGTTTTAGTAGAATCATAAATATAAGCTATATACTTTTTACTCCTAAAACAATATCAATTCTTAATCCGAAATGAAACACTCTTTGTGAATCATATAAAGAAGTAATGATTTTAATATAGAGGACAGGTGTTATAAATGTTTTATTTGGCTAACAACGAAATCGAAGCCTCAAAACAAACTCATTGAGTTGCTATTGATTCAGTTACGTTTGTAAGCTCTCGGAGTAAGTGTATTGGCAATTTTTAATCATATTAAGCCTTCACAAATTTATTTGCTTTACAGTTTTCGACAAAAGCACTTATCGTAGGATACTGGTTGCAAAAATCTAATCATGCTGTTTAATACAACAAACGATATAGGATTTTTTTAAATGTTACCGGCATTGTGTACAGTATGTTGTAGTAGTTTTCGGGGATAGAATATCTTATATTTCATAAAATTATTATTTGAAATATTTCTTAGTTGGATTACAGCTAAACGTTGTGAAGGTAACGCAACACTGTAAATTTATCAAACCAAATGTAAGCAGGGCAATCTGCACAGTCAAATGTAGGCTGAATTTAAGAGTCAGAAATTCATTATACATAGGATTGAGTAATTAATTAGGAACTATTTCAAAAGTTCTCTCATCGATCTACAGATGGCATTTCTAATTACAAAGTGATTATAGTATTATTATGGGACACCTTCCGTTACATAACTTTGATCAGTAAATAATAGTGAACTTGCATACATTTATTTGATTGATTGTTTTAAAATGACAAATTTTGAACACCAAGAAGTCATTAAATGTTTGATGAAGAAGGGTGTTGTAATATCCTACACGTGGTTATATTTATAAATATCAACATGTGCTTTTATTTATAAACAAGATCATATGCTCTCCCATTAGAAGTTACTACATGAAGCAGACGACAGGAATCACCGTTATTATTTGGTCATGTGATGGTAGAGGAACACCAGCGCAACAGCTGCTCAGAAGAAGGTATAAAGCAACAAGTATCGCCACAATTGACGTAAGTTTCAGCGGGTCAATTTCCTTCTCTTAGCTTGCCTGGAGCTTTGGGATTGCTAACTCTAACCTAAGCTCCTAGCCTGCCTGGAGAATTGAGGCCTCCTGCCTACTCTACTTGCCTGGAGTATTGTAGGAACTTCATATCTCTCCTAACTTGTGTGGAACTTTCAGAGATTCTTAACTTCAATCACTCAGAATACGTGGAGATTATTGGTTTTCCTTCCCACTCAGCTTGCCTGGAGCTTTGTGGAGAGCCTTCCGTTGACTACCTGGGCCTTGGGGCACCTATTTACCCTAATTGCTTAGTGAATTTTGTATTGAACTTAGTCAACTTGTTTTTTTATACTATTTTATATCAGAAACTTTTATAATCTCTAGCGGTTGTAAGAGAAAACCGATTCCCGTGTGTAAATTGCTCTACTATCTACCTAACTAGGTAATTTTACAGTATGAAAGCGACAGAAACGTAGTGAATGATACGAATTATCAATATATATATGAAAGCCTGTAAAATGATCCGGTAAGTGAACGATCAAAATTTATCACTACACGAGACATTATTGCATATGTATAAGATAGGCAGTTAAAGGTTTCTCATTTTAAGAATTTTGCATGTTGAAACTGTCTGCAAAATGGGTGCCACCAACAACTAGTGACACTTGATTGAAACGAATCAGAATACTAATTCCTGAGAACACCTTAGGCCGATTTAAAAAAAAAAAATCAACTTATTTAATGCGTCTATCATAACTTTCAGAGAAACCTGAGTACACTGGAGAGACAGTCAAAATGATGGAAACATCCTAAACCTCCATATCAAAATATAAGTGAAGTCTGCCGGATAAGTGATTGGTTTCATTTCTTTGGAGTGCAAAGTGTATTCTTCTAATTTATTACCTCCCACTTGATGAAACTATTACCAATTCATAATATGCAAAGCTTTTGGATCAACTACAGGGAAAGATAACGGGAAGAAAGTCGAGATCATCAAAGAAGAAACTCATAATTCATTATAGCAATTCTTACCTCCCGTTCAGGTATCGCTACAATGGCAAAACCATTGTGTTGTGGTATGATTTACTTCAGAATCTACTTTATTCACCAGATTTTTCTCCATTATACTTGTACACTCATGTCCAAAATGATTGTCGCATATCTATAACTGTCTTCTTGTAAGAATATAATTTGATAATGATTTACTGATCAGTACTTTTAATACTGATACTATGTGTATAATTGGGAAATGTATATTTGTGGTAAATTTCATAGGAAAAGAATTATATTATAAATACGAAAATTACAGTGAGTAAAACAAAATGTTGCTAAATACACAAGAAAGTTTTGTTTTCGTTTTATTGTTCTTATTTTGTGCTCTTTTGACATAAAATTTGCCACATACATGTCTTTGTCGATTATTATACACATACTAACATTATAAGATATACCGGGCGAATTCGTTATCAAATTATATTCCTACAACAACATATTTATAGACATACGACAATAATTTTGGACATGAATGTATATTTCGATTTTTCTTCAAATGAAGAGCTTAAAGCATCAGTCGAGATGATTTTTATAGACTTGGAAGAATCTAAAAATAAAATAATATATTTAGAATACCATTATTCTTATTGTAGTAGTGTTAAGGAGATATATTAAAACTGCAACTAAATACAATTTTCAAAATGTAAACCAACCTTTCGTTCATGAGTTCTAGACATTGTAAAATGACCCTCGCATATCATGTTGGAAAGTATTTACGACATTATTTATAGCAATTGGTTTATGGAGAAAATAATCATGAAAGTACTTAAAGTTCTGAAAATGTGTTTCGTCATCCTCATAATCAAATTTAAATTTCGTAGTATAACAAATCAATCAAATTATTGACATAGATCCATAGATTTGTACAGATAAACGAACATGATATAAATTTAATTAAAATTTCAACTGAAATCTGTCTGTTTGTACATAAAAATATGAAAGTATGTTTGTGACTTCGCACCGCTTGAACCATCCGACTGATCTTGATAAAATTTTCAACATAGATAAGGTTCAAGCCTGGGAGTATTTTTATCATTTCACTTTGACGGTACAACGTAGGGAAAGGGGAGAGGGTAAGATATATATAAAACAAATAAGACTTAATAACTCAAACCATGAGACCATCTCGACGAAATTCTCAACATGCAATGCAGAGGTGGGATAGTATCTCCTGCCCAATGCAGCTCGAAGATGGGAAAGGTACATATCTCTTACCCGAAGCAGTGCAGAGATGGGATATATCTTCTGCCCAGTGCAGCGTGGAGATAGGTAGAATGTGATCAGTTGGTGGCTGAGGATATGGCGCCTGTAGAGGGGTTGAAGGGGTCCTCTTCGTGATTCTTCGTGTCCTGCTCGTGTTTCTTCGTGATTGATTTGTTTTGAATATTGTCATTCATCTACAAAATATATTGGAAAAATAGGGGACACGTGCTGCCATTATTGATTATTACAGCTTCTTTTAAACTCACCTTAAACCAATACTTAACTAAGCTCTTGGAAAAGGAAAATCCCGCACACAAACTATTGAGTTATGGGTGACTTTAAAACACGAGAGCTCTCTATAATATTTATCAATGGACGATTCATCCTGATTGGTTTCGAAGATACACTTGGGAAAGTATTACCTCCAAAGCTTGATCCCTTTTCTGACAAAACATACTCTTTCCTTTTCCGTTGCTACTTTATCTTCTTCAGAAAACCAAGAAAAGTTTTAGTTTCTAAATTGCGTAGATTCTCGCTCAACATTTTAGGTGACCAATCTTTTAACTTACCGGGGAGAAAAGAAGTTGGAAATGGGAAGAACAAAAGACCAGTGAAGGGTGGAAACAAGGAGAAAGACAAAAGAAAAGAAACGAAAAAGAAAGATATTTTTCATCTTCAGTTTTCGACGGACTTTTCTCGATGGTTTCTTTCCCTCCCTCTCTTCTCCTCATCTTTCGTCATCGTCTTGGTCTTTAGTAGAAAGTCTCTGGAGTTCGTTGGAAGATTTTCTTTTCTTCTTTTCTCTGTTTTTGGTTCAGCGACACCTTTTTAGATTCCAAGTCCCGTTCGCTAGTCTCTCTTACCCTCTTTAGTGAAGGAAAATCCTATCCTATAACTCATAGTTATTTGTGGCGAGCGCTTGTCGAAGGTTCCGAAGAAACGAACGACCGACAGCAGAAGAGCGGTGGATGGAGGCAACTACAAAGGTCACATGGTAAAGTGGGCAATCACATCTTCCTTCCTTCTCCTCCCCCCAAAAAAGAAAAGGATCCAAGCAGAGTACAAAAGAAAGAAAAGGAAACATTTCTTGAAACATAAATGGGGAAATACGAGTGGTGGATGATTTGATTCGTTTCCAAACGAAAAGGAGATATAATAATAGGTTCAGAGAGGACCACCTTTGTCATATTATATCTTTCGATCGTTACACTCTAAGACATATTTATAAATAAAATAGATAATCAGAGCATCGGCTACACTATAAGAAAAGTTTGTTTCTTGAAGTTTAGGTCACTTTTCAGCACCTAAGCTACGTAGGACGTAGACTTTAAGGTGGAACTGGAACCACTGTAATACGTTCAATTTTTTTAATGCCCTCCCACCTGGGAATTGGTCGTGGAACCATGAACGAAAAAAGCGTACTCGATAGACACTTGCTTAGCAGAGAGGATCTATATGAAACGTAGACTTATCTACAGAATCATTTTATTAAAATATTCATCAGAAAATAGTCAAGTTTTATCATTCTCGAAGTACGCCTCTATTGATTTTAATATTAACTTTGTAGGATATATATATTTCCAATTTGATGCTTTTTGATATCATAGATTACTACCTCATTCTCAGTTATGAAAGTGAAACATAAAAGCACATTTTTCATTGGGAAAAGGCTGTTCTAAAAGGCAAACTTGAACAGGCTTCAAAATTTTCTGTTTCTTTTTTTGGCACACCATTGTGGATTCATGATTACCACTTCTCTACATTTCTCTCTCTCTCTTCTTGCTCACTCTTCTTCTTGGAGCTTACAGTTTCTCTGTATCCGAATCTAGAGGTGATTCGATCAGCTGGAAATGACTACCATATAAACGGATCAATCCTTCGTCCAGGAAAATGTAAAACTGGCAGCTACATCTTAACTGTTTAAAATATTACGGGAAAATTTAGGTGGCTTTATTTAGGGATGCGCACGAGACAATATTTGAGGCTGTCTCATCTCGAAAATGTGCTGTAAAAGTGATGTCTCGACTCGAAAAATGTATAGTTCTCTATTGGAACAGCTGTGTCTCGACTCGAATTTTGTCACGAAAATTCTGTCTCGTCTCGTCTCGAACGCATCCCTAGCTTTATTAACATAATCCGTCACATTTTTGTTGTCAAGGTGGAAGAATTAATCGTGTCGTTGGTAGCTCAATTGATAGAACAACCGCCTATGAACGAGAACCGGGATTCCAATAGCTCAATTTGATGTTATCTGTTAAGTACCAAGAATCGTTCACATAAGCTCTGGACTTATCTATAACTGTAAAGAAATAATAGATTCTGATCAAAAAAAAACTCTAATATGGACATAAATCTGCTGTTAGTGCTTGTCAGGTTTTATTTAATCACTATTACCTAGTTTTACTATTTTACACCCAAATAATTAATTAATTTGTACAAAGCATCTTTCTCGAAATATAGAGGAAGATTACCATTGACAGCAGGGGTGCAAAACATTAACTGATCATAGACTTTATTACCTAGGACAAGTTTATATTATTTAAGCCTCGGAGCGTCAAGGTCATTTCCATCCTCAAAATGACCAGGATCGAACCCAGTAGTAAGTCCACTTTTATGTCTCTCGGGATACACTCCGGGGTGAAAAGTAGTACTGCAAAATATCTGGTAATCCAGATTGAGCAGGATCGGAGACATTCTCGGGGGGGGGGGGAATTCACCCCCAGACCACCCCTGGAATAATTACTGATCGAGTCCATTTTGACCTGTGATTACAGCATTTCTCATGATAAAGGCGCCTGTTTTCCAGAATACATGTCATTGTTTAAATCTCGATGTTTACTTCGACTGACTTGTACGTATCATGCTGTTTCTTTGACTAATAACACCATCCATATGTAATATTTGTAAAGTAAAAACCGGAAATCACTATTTCGTGGCGTACTTACGAAATATTATTTTCTTAAAGAAGAAGAAGAAGGAGATGATGATGATGATGAAGAAGAAAAAGATCTTTCACGGGTGCATAAAGAAAACAATTGACTGATTGATTGAACCGGGTTTTAATAAGTCATCAGGGTAAAGCGTCAGCAGAGAGATTATTTACCCCTTTCACGAAAAGGCAAATGGCCGACAGAAGCTGCTTACAAAGGTAATGCATATATACATATAAGATGACCAGCATATAACTTATAAAACAAATAAAAGGCATAAAAGCTTAATGAAATATATTTTTTAAAAAAATTTATAATTAAAGTTAATGAAAGGTCATAAAAATTTAAATATTAAGTTCTACAATATCGTTAGCTTTTAAAGAGAAAAACAATGTCCAAGAAGAAATATATGTGAACCGATAGCACTTATTGAGCGTAAGTGAGTGTATAAAGCTCATCCATAATTGTAAAGAAAATTGAGAAAAAATGAATTTCTTTCTAAATCTAAAAATTGATTCTGTACGAGATCCAGGCTTCTTAAGTTAGTGCAGTGAAGCTGATGTTGAAATATGCTCTTATTAATCTCTGGTGAGAGGACAGCATGATTGGCAACTTCTGTTCTCCTGGACTCGATTGTTTATTTGGCGCCAATAAGTATATTGTTCGTTGCCAATAATGATTGGTAGCTTGTGTTATCCTGGACTCGATTGTACATTTGGCACCAAAAAATATGTTATTAGTTATCAATAATGATTGGCAGCTTCTGTTCTTCTGGACAAGATTCTTCATTTGGCGCCAAAAAGTATGTTATTCGTTACCAATAATGATTGATAGCTTCTGTTCTCCTGAACTCGACTGTTCATTTGGCACCAAAAAATATGTTATTCGTTATCAATAATGATTGGCAGCTTCTGTTCTTCTGGACAAGATTCTTCATTTGGCGCCAAAAAGTATGTTATTCGTTACCAATAATGATTGGCAGCTTCTGTTCTCTAGGGCTCGATTGCTCATTTGTCACCAAAAAGTATGTTGTTCGTTACCAATAATGATTGGCAGCTTCTGTTCATCTGGACAAGATTCTTCATTTGGCGCCAAAAAGTATGTTGTTCGTTGACAATAATGATTGACAGCTTGTGTTCTCCTGGACTCGATTGTTCATTTGGCGCCAACAATTATGTTGTTCGTTACCAATAATGATCGGCAGCTTTTATTCTTCAGGACTTGATTGTTCATTTGTGTACTGTATAGACCGTATATGATATAAAATAACGCTGTTAACTAGAAGATTGTATCTATTGTTGTTTGTGTTCTTTCAACGCTGTTACACATAATTCTAACAGTGACACAGATATTACTAACAGCTATACACATATTACGTGTAAATAGAATACAAATATGACAATACCTAAAACAATAGTAATAAATAGTACAACATCGTTAAAAGGAAAAAACGATTTACCTTAACAATTTCAATTGTATTTACAAAGCGAGAATACTATCCCGGAAAACAGCGTTATTTCCCAGAACTCGGCAATATTATTAGGAAGTCATCAACATTCTCAGAAATCTGAGTATTCTGGAAATTTCCTACGAATACTCAGATTACGAATACTCACGGTTAACGCCACACACTAAATATTGACGTGATTGTTAAACATGTCTGATAAAGGAAAGAAGTTGGCGTATTTATATAAAGCTTTGTAATTTACATACAACTGAAACTTAAGATTGGTTATTTGACAAACTTGTTAAAACCTTATCAAATGTAAAGACCTTTCAAAATTAACTCTACCAACATTTTTCGTTTTTTCGAAGGTTTCGGGACAGGTTCATGAAAATATATGGAATTTTAAGAATAGGGAAGAGGAAAAAACAAGGAATGTCCATGTATGTGCTTTATAGGGTGCTTTGTCCTGTCTGTTGGAGACTCTTGGTACTATTTGACTGTATATGCCATGCATACCATTAGCATTACAGAAAAAAATAAGTGCCCGTCGTAACTAAGTATGAGCCTAGAATATTTATCTGATTGTTTAGTCCTAAACAATAGTTAAAAATTTATTCTGTACCCATTGGGCTTTATTGTAATCTATTGCGTTTACCGATAAAAACGATAACCAACACATCAGTTATGATTATTGTGGCGAACCATCCCATGACTGTCCAAAATATCCTGTGCTGATATGTAACCTGCAACACTACTATAACGAATTGGTTGCATAAAACAGCTGACAATATCAAGGAAAAGAAAATCAAGAAGTTGGACCTGGAAAGATACTTATACATACACAAGCTTCTACTACCTTTTTCCTTAGTGATCTTCACTGGAAAACCCGAAAGGAAATAAGAAATGTTTTAGGCAAAACGAGCAATTTTTTAGCAAAGTTATGTTAATATGATATAATGAGATGGTACTTCCTTTTCACTACTTTTAGTTCCCTTCGGTAAATAGAAGTAAGTTTCAAGCAAAACGTATATAATATTTCATAGAAATCAGAGATTTTTTCGAAATTTTCACATGCTATATGTATTATTTTAGAAATCGGAAGTAGGAGGGGATATGTAAAATTTACTCCAGTATGGCTGATTTCAAAACTAATTGAAAAAAAATAAAAGATAAGCAAGTTATAATTTAAAGAGAAATCTCCGAAACTTTCGTTGCCAAATTCTAACTTCCCTTTTCGTATACCTGACAAATACGCACAAAAATTTAAAAAATGGGAGGAAATTTTATGCTTTATTAGAACTATAATATACATTTCTCATATAATGATAGTTATTATAAATGGTGGGCACAAAAACCGGTTTCTCGTTTTCCGGTTTTTGAAAATTGTAAAAAAAAGGCTTTCGTCGAAACCGGTTATCGGTTTTCTCCTAAACCGATTCGATTTTTCGCCAGATCCGGTTTCGGTTTTCTTCGAAACCGGTTCGGTTTTAGTTTTTCATTGAAACGGGTTTTAGTTTTTCCTAAACTGGTTTCACTTTTGACAAGAATAATGTTTCGTTATTCTCCGGAAACCGATTCCGTTTTCCCAGAAATAGTTTTATGTGTTTTCCAAAACAGTTTTGGGTTTTCAGTTTCGATGAAAACCGAACCAGTTTTTTAAAAATTGAAACCGGTTTTAGAGAAAACCGTAAAAGATTTCAGTGAAAAACTGAACCGACTTTGGGGAAAAGCGAAACCGGTTTTGCAAAACCGAACTGGTTTTGGAGAAAACCAAAATGTTGGTTTTTCGAATATATGTTCTTCCAGAAACCGGGTTCCGGTTTTTATCAAAATTAATTTTGCCAATCCGTAGTTATTATACATACGGTAAGTCCTAATATACATAAGTATTAACACGTAAAGAAAGTACTAAGTACCAATGAGTCACAAAACATTCAAAGTGATCAGGCATTTTTTGTTACTGATTTGCAAGTGCGTTTACCAAGCAGCAGAACTACAAGTCATCTTCGTAGAAAATCTGTAGTTGTGTCATTTTTCGATGATAATCATTTCAAACCCCATAGTCTGCAGTAAAGTTTTCTTTGTTTTTTAAATTGTGTCTGTCAATTCGTTAAAGAACAAAATTTTTGTTCCAAAAATATTTCTTATTATTATTCGCTTCATTCTACTTTGTAATTTATTCGAATATTTGCAAAAAAAATCAGAATGGTGTCTTTAATTTTTGTTATAAATTATAAAGAATTTTATAAAAAGAGTAAACTTCATTTGTAATCATTGTAATAGCTTGACAGAACAACTTTTAAATATTTGAATCATCAATTAACAATTGACTAAACCTTAACGAGATATTATTAAACTGAAACACTTATTCAGATTAATCTTTGTAAGTAATATATAAAAAATTCACAAAAATAATGAACTTAAATATTAGTTGTCCATTAAAACTACAGTTTTCAACCCAAGTAGAAAATCTCCCCTTTCCTTCAGGAACATAATATGCATTTTACAACATATTTCTAATAAAGCATAAACTTCCCTATCTCTTTGTAAACTTCACTGCATGTTAGCAATATTTACGTAAAAAGGAACTTATGATTTGGGGATGAAAGTTCCAGAGATTTATTCTTTTAATTATTACATGCTTATTTTTATTTTTTAAAAATATTTTTTGGAATCTATGTTTTCTTCTTTTGTACATTTAAAAGAAGATATTTGAAATTTTCTCTCATAAGAAAAGGAGCTATTTGTACTTATGCAATTTCTAAAGACATAAAACATGATTTTTGGACCCATAGTGTACCAACCTCGACAGCCAATGACGTCCGATTTTTTGAAAAGAAAATGAAAATGAAATCTTTGAGTTTTACGTCTCACGTATATGCTAGGCTAAAGGAGACGGTGATGATGAGAAATGAATGAAATGGTGGAATGAAGATAATGGAAGGAAACGGGAGAATCAAAAGGAAACCCACACACACGGTGTTTGTCTACCACAAAGTTCACTTCGCGCGAGCTGGGATCGAACCAGGGACCCCATGCACCAGAGGTGAACGCTTTACCACTGAGTCACCGCGGCCCCTTTGATATTTTGAATAAGATGTGGCGGCTCCACTTCATGTGGATTTGTGTTATTTCCATTGTCCTTTTCCCGCCTTTGGAAGACACTAATCACGGCATGTCGCGAACACCTGACAAGCTATTTTCTACATGCTCATTTTCAACCGTCTTAACATCACAAAGTGGCTTCAATCAGATTATGATATATCTCTGGTCTTCCTCATTCAGTGCACAAGCATCACATTCACTGATCGAAGGAGATCCCTGCCACCATCTGGCGAGAGGTTCGTTCTCCTGTGCTCTGTTTCACTTACGTCAGTCAAATGACTTCGTTCAAATAGTGGCGGGTGTTCATAATATTTTATTTGGTGAGTGTATATGAATCAAATAATCTCTGCCACTTTTGAAAATATCACATCAAAACAACACTCTCCAGAATAAATTACTTCTGGCTTCTTCCGATAGGTATTATATTATGGTGTATACTTTTTAGTGATCTATTTTTAATTATAAACAGAGGCGGATCCAGGACTGACTTCTTGGGGGGCGGTGAGTTGTCATACTGCTACTTTTAAGGGCTCCAAACTTTGGGATGGGTTTTATTTACATATATAAAATAAGATAGTTTCCTCTTCTGGGGGGGCGATCGCCCCGATCGCTTCCCTGGATTCGCCCCTGTAAATAAAGTTAATTGTCTCAGTAATATATGAGAAAATGGTTTGAAAAAAATCAATCCCTCAGCAGACCATTCCTTCACGATTCTATAAAAACAAATTATTTACACCGTACTTTTGGATTGCTAATGCAATATTTGTTTGTGAAATACTCATCAATCTTATCTGTAGATCGTACCTTAACTATGGAAGTTTGTCACTTGTTATACGAATATTTGTTACTTCCTTGTTAACATATTATTTCAGGCAATGAAAATAGACGATATTGTTAAAAAGGCATCAACTGGATGGAAGATAGAACTCAGCTACATTTTGTGATTCAGCGTTTCCAGATTTTGTATCATAGAGACCCATCCAATGCCAAGACAAGGAAAGCTACATTTTTTAGAAACGGCATCAGTGACAGATTAAAATAGTGGTGGCTGAACATGAACATCTGACGAGAAAGTTCAGCGTATTGCAGAGATATTCCAGAGAAACCCTAGGAAATCTATCTAGGTATGTTAAAGCAATTCGTGATTCCTCAGGAATGACACCGACATCCATGTTTGTACTTACGCCACGATGTAGTACCTTCATACTGATAATTGTCAGAACAGGACACATTGAGAAAGGAATTTTCTAGCAGATGGATTAGAAGAAATGGTGCAATCCTGTGGCCACCAGAAGGTTTGACATTACTTATGTGGGGATGTACTAAGGATATGGTTTATTAAACCAAAATGACAACTATAAACAAGCCTCGTAAAACTATTACAGTAGCCATTGAAACAGTCATACCACAATGCTTCAAACAACCTGAGTGAAATTCAGTATCTACTAGATATAGTCTGCAAGCTCATGTGGCGCATGTAGAAATAACTATATATATACAGATGTATGCTATTCACTGATAAATAATTCAGTTGAATGCATCAAATACAATTCGTTAGAGTCATTAGAAACAAAAGTGTCTTTATCCAAATACCCTGTATATTACGTACTGCGATTAAGTCGAAAGAATCATTTTTCAAAGAGAAAAGTTTAGAAAGAAATTCCAAATTATGTGTGTTCCGAATCAAGGTACGATTTGTAATTTTGATTCCATCATTCTTGGAATAAACCTTGATGCATACTAAATGGTAAGATGTGGGCATTAAAGCTTATAGTATCACGATGCTAAAATATCCTTAGTTTAAGAAAAATCATGACCAACACTATAAATACACTACATTTTAGCTTAAACTAGGCATATGTGCCATCAATTAGTCACATTGAGAATATTAATCTCTTCATTATACCAGCACATTTGCGAATGTGAATTTATAAGAGAAATCATAATTATATTCTTTCAGATAAGATCAGTTACGTTGGGTTTGTGTATATTATAACGTGCTAACAGTCGACAAAACCCATTTATTAGCACCATGATTCCAGTTTTGAATTACAAACCAGTGTCGACGCTTGGTAAATGTGTGTTCATACTCTCTCCCTCTCTTTCTCTCTATGTGTCTCGTACATATGAGATGTGTATGATCCATTCTTGCTGCTTGTTCTATCGGTCAGGTGCTGCTGCAGCTCATATTAAAATGTTGAAACGGTTAGTCTCTCGCCTCTCTCCCATCATGCCGATGTTTTAGCTTGTGGTGTTAGTACAAAATGGTTTTTGAGGGTAGGAATGTTTGATGGGCAATGGATAGCGGGGAGCCTCAGCATCACACTAATTAGAGAGTAATAAATCTTTCACTTTGTCATGGTCATCTATCTCACTGACAAACGTGTCCACGCACCTACAAATTGCACCTCTTGATTGTGTGTTCATGTGTGTGTAAGGCAAAACATAGCACCACACACACACATATATATATAGGGGACAATGACAAGATTATACAAGAACATATAAACACCAGAATTTTATGAATAGGCCAACCAATATAATTCTGGTGAAAATATATGTTATTCCTGGAAAGCCCTCAAAATAGGAAGTATTTAATGTTAAAAGTGATTAATTAACATGTTGATTGATTGATAACATAATGCTCTTTCCCACAGAAGTTATATAATATGTGTATTGGAATTTAAATGGTGATTATCATATACGTCAATAAGTTTTTATGTCAGATAAACTTAAGATAATACGTGATGAGTTTTTAACACATTCAACTTTTCCCGAAGTTCAATCAACTAAAAGAAAACATACATAAGTAAGATCTACGCTTGTTGATTACGAAAAAAATTTCTGTATTTCTTTGCAGTGTTGAATTTTGTAGTACAATGGAGGAAACTAAGTACGAAACCATTCTAGAACTTAAATTTTATCACAGGATTTTGTGTTTCATTCTGTAAAGAAACTCAATTTATAAGTCTTGTGCTCTCGTTTGAATTCTGTATGACATAATATATACTACTGTATATTAAAATGAAACATCAAGAAGAAGACATGTAACTGATCACACATTTACAGAATGGTAGAATATAAAAGGACAGTAAAACTATTCAGTGTACAGTTCCATGACGCATCACATATGCCGGCCACGTGATGCCTCGAAACAGCAATTTAGTACAGGACAGACAGCAACAGTTCAGTAGTTGCCGAATATTGGATTGACTTGAGTGTATCTGGATAGTCAAATAACTTCTCCTCGTCGCATGCACAAATAACTTCAACATCTTTTCGCTTTTGATCGCTTATGAATTGTAGCATATTACGACTGTGGATTATCCATCCGTGATACATGTTTTGAACGGAATGCAATTACAGTGATACGAATATGAAATCAATGGCTTTTAAAAAAGCAATACGCAACGACAAGGATCTTAATGGTTTCTTCATAGCATGGAACGAAAGTACAGATTTCTTTGCACATACCTATAATGAATCAGCCACATCTCGAACATTGGCGGACGAATTCGTGACTGTTGTTGAGCAGGTTCCCAGGAACAGTTGACAACGTCTCACGGTGTTAAACATATTTGCAAGACGCCTATTGCTGCGATTTTCTTTCACTAGATTGCATAGGTGTGTGCATCTGTAACAATGCCATGAATTTGTGCATTTGGAGCTGAACCTCTTAACATTCTCTCGAGCTGCGACGTCATGCGTATCTGGTAGTACCATACTAATAGAATGTACAATGTCTGCATTCTCCGTTGCCACACCGGGCTGATAGTGAATGTAGTGTAATGAGGTGTCATTGGATTTCGTGGCGTTCGCGTTTAATATCCATTGACAATTCTTTGACCAACCAATATTACATTGATGAGAGATACTATTACCTTTGCCATGAGTCCTGCATGAAAGTATTTTTCAATAGAATAATTGCCGACCGTATATGGCACGCAATATTTTATAATTCCTGAATGGACAGAATATTTCCCTGTTTTCTTGGCCTGTGCGTTCATGTGCTCTTTTCCTTATAGCACACGTCTAGTGCATGATTATAGAACATCACGCATATCAGAGCTCTCTCCGAACTACGATCGATGTTCTGGCACTCCATAGCAAATGCATGGCTTGACATACTACAGAAACACATCCAAGATATCCTCTCTAGGTTTGTTGTGTAGCAGCATTCTTGAGCGTCCATGGTTAATCCCTGCACTGCTGAGCTCTAAATTTTCTTCTTCCGGATGCGGTAGATATATGAGAACTCACATTATAGGTGATACAGTATCATGTCCATCATAGTTATAAATGTTTTCTTTAGCAGGTAAACATTGAAGGACCGAAGCTAACCCAGGAAATTAAGTGACACATTGCTATCGTCTTCTTCGTTGTAGGCCACTCCGATTCAGAAATCGTTGCATTCCTGAATTTGGTTCGGTCATTTGTCTTCAAAGTTTGGAGAGATCTTAGGACTGCCTGGAATAATACGGCCATATTTTCCCATAGGAACCGACATCATTATCGGTGATCGGACATTTTCAGAACGCCGTAGTTCATCCGTTGTATCCAAGCTGCCATTAATGAAGATCCTGGAAAGTCCATACCGGAGGACTGCAGGTTGAAAAGCCCACCATCCGACGAGTGGTTCGTGAGAACATTTGTTATAAGTCATACGTGATGCGGAGAGGACAGTTCACGTCCGTGAGAACCAGGCGAACCAATTGACCAAATACCTCCGCCAGTCAAATACTTCCTGAACAAGCTGAAGTAGTCAGAGGAGCCCAGTATGTTTTGTTTTTACTTGACTGAAAAAGAAACTTAGTCCAGATAGTGAATCGCAAAAATGGTCGGTGACAGTGTAAAAGCCACGAGGAAGTTTCAACCGTCATGTATACTAACTTCCCAGACTCACAAATCAGAGTTTGGTTGTGAGGGAATTATAAGCAACATGATGCCCCCACATTTTTTTTTCATCACGGTGTCAGAGTCAAGGCTGTTGCTTACGCCGAGAGTTTGAATACGACTGTGAAGCCCTGAACTATATTGCTGGAGCGCTTTAGGTTATGTTTCTCAGTAGGTCTCCGCTCCATCCCATATACCCAAGAATGGCTATCCAATAACTTTTTATGACCAATGTTCATCATATCTGAAGAATGGATTACGATATCAAATTTCTGTAAACGATATGATGATCTTTATGTCTACTGAAAAACAATTTTTGTGCTTGCATGTGATATTATCTCAATTCTTTTTTGAAATAAAGTATTTTCAAGGAAGTAACCTTTTTAATCATTTGTTACCTTGTTTTTGTTTGTAAGAAATACATTATGTAATATCCATAGTATTCGACAGTAAGGTATTGATGTCATTGATACGTCCGTCTCACTTGCGTTATTACTGTTGTAGAAACCTCCACAATTTAGATGTTTACGGATATTTGTGATGCTATAGTGGCCTTAGTTTGTACGTAAGTCTTTGTTCAACATGTAGAGTTAAAATATGTAATATTCTAACGCAATACTATTTAAACAAATATGACTATGTTTAATTGACAATATTATTAATCATATGGTATTATGGAGTATGTCAAGCAACGTCCGTCTGTAGATATTTGCATGTTGCAAAATTTTATAGATTATCAACTAGTTTCAAAATTACAACGGAGTTTCAAAATTTCTTAGATTTTACTTCTTAGAGTTTACAACAACGTTGAGTTAGTCGAAGTATTTGATGTGCGGATTTAGAGAAGGTACCATTTACGCAATTTACCTTCGTGAACATAATTGATTTTGAAGTAACACAAACACTGATTGAAGGGCGTGGTGGCTTAGTAACAGAGCGTTCACTTCTAGTGCATGAGACACCTGGTTCGATTTCATCTCCCGCCAAGTTGGGTTTCTAGTGGATAAACACCACATCTGTGAGTTTTCTCGGTGTTTCCCCGTTTTCTCCCACTTTCTACGTTCCACCATTTCATTTATTCTAATCCTCACCGTCTCTTTTAGTCCACACAGTATTACCGTGGTAAATTTGAAAGATCTTATTTCATTCAAAAACACTGACTGTTTCGAATTGTACATTTCCTCTTGATAAAATATAATACTACCCACATTAGCTCGTAAATTTTCTTTGGAATGAAGATTATAGACACTATACCCTGAAGTTGAAGTTTCCCTTCATTAGACACAACATACCAGTAAAAGTTAAACGCGAAGTATTCCTTGACATTAAATTATAGAAGAAAACTCTTAAAGCTAGTTCTAAACACATAGAGATTTAAAGGCAGAGGAAAGTAGTTTCTTGGAGTTACTGTAGTTATACACATTAATTTATTACTTTTTGATAATTGAACGCGTAGATTAGGAACTCAATGGGAATGATGTAAATTTGTATAGTTCCATGGTCTATTGAACTGTAATTAGAGGCACAAGAATAGGAAATAGTATAATGTTGGAGAAAATTGAAAATCGAGCTGTGTTTTAAAGGTAAATTGCAAAACCGATCCACGAAGTTGTGTGTTCTTGTCTATGGTCAGGAACCTCCGTTACATTACACTTTAAATGAAGGAAGAGGAAACACAAGTCTACAGAATGGCCCAAGGAAAGGAGATTATCGTCAGACACATGCAAATTATAGTGGTGAACGTGAAACTGCTGGTGCTTAAAGGTAAATTAATTTTATCAGGGGGTAAGTATACCATGTAGTGCACTACATCTTGCATTTGAGTAAAATGGATACAAGGTGGTTTAAAAGGTTATTGACACATTTCCAAACAAAACATAGTGTGAAATGCGTACAAAGCATTTTGGATGTACTTCACACAGATGAAATGAGTGTTTTAAATAGATTGGTAACCATAAATAAAAACAAAATATGTCTATTTGGTTTCGATATGAAAGATATTATCAAAATATAGAAACATTCCTCATTAATGCTTAGAAAGAAGCTAGGGCACAACAATTACCCAACAAATATATGTTTGTGTCTATGGTTCGCGGGTATGATATTGATTGTTTACTTTAAAAATAATTTACGATAACAGGAACGTATTACATGAATTTGCTGCAAAAGTAATGAAGCCATGTCAAAAAGGAAAGAATATATATGAGTGTGTGTGTGTGTTTTTTAAATATTTTTTTCTGATCAAAGTTCTAAATAAAAAATCAATCTATCGTATATATACATATAGCTTGTAGCACTTGATAATTCATGTGAATTACCAAGTATTTTATCATTAGACTTTATCAATTCCTATTTTGGCTTTTGAAATAATTGCTCTTTAAGCATGTTCAGTAAATTAATCTAATGTTATAATCCGTATAATGTATTACTTTTTATTTTGTGGCAATTTTTAAATACTCTTTTTTTTTCGAAAGATTGAAAATTCCCAGCTTGTTTCGTATAAATATATATATATAGTTATATTTTCATACTATAATGGTCCATTACATTCATACACATTGAAAAAACGTATACGAAAAATAATATAAACTAATGTTTGATTAACCCTACGTGATGTAATGTAATGCTATTTGGATGACCTGTTTAACATGACATTTTTAAAGGAAAAAAGTACATATATATATATATATATATATATATATATATATATATATATATATATATATATATATATATATATATATATATCGTAATAAGCGAATTATTAAATTATTGGCTTAATTGAACAATTTACGGAAAACCTCGCAAATCTACGAATGCTATTTTCTTTTAAAAAAATACAAAAAAAGTTAGATAAATGTAAAAATACTGCAAGAATAAATACAATCCAATTAATTAGAAAAATGAATAAGGATAGATATATTTTTAAATTTCGTTAATTGAAATTACATTTACTTCATTAAAATTAAAAAGAACAAACTCACGCAAATAAACAGATATTTACTTTAACTATTTCGTGTCCGTGTCGTCTAGTACCTCTTATAGCACGTATTATAGTCCGTCTCATCTAGTACGTATTATAGTCAAGTTCATTACAATTCACATTTAAAAGCTTTCGTTTCTACCTATTTTTTTCTTTGAAAAATGTGCCCACATCTAACAATGTAAAAATAACAGTATGGGCATAATATAACGGTAGAAGTGTTCTTTCATAAATTTCTGGATTTATTACCTGTGCCGATGTTAGCTCAGGTTCGATTCCCGATAGTAGAGTATCGAAATCAAATAAATTGCCACTAAAGAGTGATAGAGATTTTCATTAATCTTTTCTGATGACAAAGGACATAAATACAAACCATTCAATCCAAGGCCAGCCTTAGGAGGTCAGGATCCAATTGGGAACAATTTTCACAGCTTCATATTTCACTATGACTTTGTACCAAGGTCAATAGGATATGATTTAGTGACAATATCTTCGTTTTCCAGTCACTGTTGTACAAAAGAATTTAAGAATTATTCTAATTTGCAATTAGCAGAAGCTTCATAGTTGTTGAATAACCAGCCTTCATTCTGGAAATGCATTCGTTTCATTCTTGGTGCTCTCTAAGTCGGAATGAACATTAAAACTTGTAAAAATGGCTTACTATAGCTCTTAAATATTTGCAAATCATTTGATGATCCTATTGACCAAGGAGTGATAGTTTCTTCAAAATGAAGTCATTTGATTTTGTAAGCACAGCACAACACATTAAATATTGTGCTATCGCACCTTGATATGAATAATTTTCTCACTCAACCTCCTTTGGCTAGTTCCTAGCTTCAATATCAAATATTAACCCCAAATTTCATACAATCTTGCTGTATAACACATTAGAAACGTGGTCGCAATTGTCACTCTCAATTAACCTCCAAAAGAAAGTAATCGCAATTGTTTCATGCTTGCTTTCACATAATCGCAATTGTCATTGTGAGAGAAACTATTCGTCTAGACGGCTCTAGACGACTTTTTCTATGCGATAATCTGGTGACAAAGGTGACAAATACCATAACTATCTCTAGGAAGGCCCCGACACAAAAACTTGGCAACGCGCGCTAACGTCCTATCGGTTCTGACATTAGCCTTTCAGTAAATGGTGAAAATCGCGCGTCGTCAGCAAAAGGCGTTGGTATTTAGATGCTGTAAAGTGTTGCTTTAATGGGAATTAGAGGACAGAATGTCAGATAAATGTATTATGCCTGGGTGACAAAGTAATTACACCAAAACAATCAGGAGGAAGAATATGTAAAGAGTTTCCAATTTCTAAAATGTTTCATTCTTAAGCGAAATATTGAATGATCATTACGAATTTGTAAACAGTAAAGATTATATTAATAGTTTGTTTCTTGAAATTCTAAACAAAGACTATTTGAGCAGTGTTACATTAAATGATTCTGCATTTCTGTAGATATGTGACTGTACATATGTGTTCCAAGACAGCACACAAACTTAACTGTGATGCGTGTAATGATATTTTGATACACAAAGAGCAATCAAAAGATAAATATTTCACTAACATAATTCGAGACAAATTGTCGGTACCATTAAATTTTATTGTAAGAGTATACAAACATGTATTTGCCATTATGCAGGTGATAATATCTACAGAATATGAAAACAAGTTCATTAGTCTTGCATCGCTTAAGTATATTAGGGATAAGTAGAGACAATAACATACTTGATTGTTTGTATAATATTGTAAATCCATGCCACCACAACAGTGAAAAATTGGTAGGAAACATTGCTTCTATTATGTGTAATATTCTTTTGAATAACTATTCAAAGTTAATGAAGGGGCCGCGGTGGCTCAGTGGTAGAGCGTTCACCTCTGGTGCTTGGGGTCCCGGGTTCGATCCCAGCCCCCGCCAAGTGGACTTTGTGGTGGACAAACACCGTGTGCGTGGGTTTTCTCGGGGTTCTCCCGTTTCCTCTCACTTTCTTCATTTCACCATTTCATTCATTACTCATTATCACCGTCTCCTTTAGCCTAACCGGCAAAACCGTCGGACGTAAAGCTCAAAGATTTCATTTAATTTCATTTCATTTTCAAAGTTAATGAAGCAATCTATTGTAAAAGAAAAGAATAGAAGGAAATCAGACATCCTTTCAGCATAAGGACGGCCTTCAATAGACGGCCTTCAATAGACCTAAAATTCTGACAATTCTGCCAAATGTGTTCATATGTACTCTATATGTATTATCTACAATACTTATGAACACGGGAGCCCAAAGCAAGTTTTCTAGGGGGCATCTGCCTGGTTGCTATACTACATTTGGTATTTTTTGTAAAATTTGTATTAAGAAAATCTTGTTGTTATAATACACATATACATTTTCGTGAGCCATGGGGCACTGGGCTCCCTGCCCCCACCTTCGGGCGCTTATGTTTCTGAATACTTATGTCAATGTATATAAAACTAGAATAGGAATTTATACATATTTCATCGTCACTCATACAGATAGCCTCAGTGCTGAAAAGGACATTAAACTTCAATTTAATTGTCAATTCTGTGATATTAAGCCTATCCTCCTATTCGTTTACCTTTTTTTGCTTCGGCTTACATCTTTCAATATATTTCGCAATCTCATTTTATAAGTACTTGTAATTTTATGAATAGATTTTATATTATTCTAGTCAATTTGTTAGCATGATCCTTGTACTTTAAATATATCTTACTAATTATATTATATTAGTTAATTACTCTTTGATTACTTACTATTTACTTAGATAGTCTTCGCTATATTAGTCGCTTGCTAATTTCATTGTACAAAAATATTCCATTTGTTTCTTGGAGAAAACAATCACAAAACGTTGACAAAAGGAACTGAAAAAAAGAAAGAAAAACAACCTGCAGAAAAAATTTGTCACTGTGTTGCTCGCAATGGGCGTCGAGTGGTATTAAGAACAACGTTGCCACACCGAAGGCCGGGGCCTACCTAAAGACGGCTATGCAAATACTCACTTGTTCTTTTTTCCGCTTGATTGCCAAATGAAATAAGTGTTAAAAGTGAAATAATGGACTAATGTCTTTATTTACTTTTATACAAGAATATCTTTGAAAAAGATAGTCTATTTGTAAACAGTAAATTATAACATCATAAACTGCATAGTTATTGTTTTGATTGCAAACATAGGAATACGAATTATTCGTGAGCTGTTAAACTTTTATTTTTCTCTTCTGCAAAATTTCAATTTTTAGCTTGATCCGCTTGGCATCCAAGCGACTAATATCTTGCAAAGACTAACAAAAGTGTCCGTTTTTACGTACAAGAAGAAGAATGTTTACGTAAATTCTTTCAAAGGAATGAAATGCTTGAAATATATAACGGGGTCAATGCATTTATTCTCGTTTCAGCTGACATTCTGGCTCTTCTCCAGGAGTGTCATTTCAGATTTTGCTTGGGGGGGGGGCAAGACCCCTTGATATAAGTAAAATTTCGCGTTTTTCACTGATTTACTACTATTCTATTGATAAAATCTATATACATCTCAAACTTAGGGGAGGCAAATTCCCCTCCCTGACCCCCTAAATGACGCCCCTGCTCTTCTCACGCGAAGGATAAGAGATTAGTACAAACGAATTCAAAGATATGATAACTATACAGTCTGTACTACAAAAAATGTAAAGGTAGCCTACCTCACAGATTCTATAGCTCACTAATGTCTCCCTCATACAAAACAATAAAATAATTCTCAACAACAACAGAAAAGTTGGATTTACGTTTTTCTTTTTTATGAAGGGTCTAGTAGTTGAGAATTGGTATAGGATTTTTAGGAGGGAACTGGAAATGTTTCATTGACTGTTTCTAAACGTTTAGTTTGTCTTTGGATTATTGAATATTTGGGTTGTTATTTATACGTGAAAATAATGGTTTCAGTTAAGTTAATAACGCTCTTAATTATTCGATTGAGAAGGCTTAAGAGCATCAACGGTAATTTAAAAAAAAATGTGAATTGACTAATGTAATATTAGGAATCTTATATTAATAGCGGTGTCTGTGAACAAAAAACTTCAGATCCAAGTTGAAAGTTATTATGTTTGTGACTCTTAATCTCTTAAACCTCGTAATAATAATAATAATAATAATAATAATAATAATTCCCACCAATTTACATCTATTTCCAGCAAAACTTCTGCATACCGTTGTAGTGCAGTATTATAGCTTCCTTCTTAATGGAATTATAGATCTTATTAAATAGCTGTTTGTTTTGATTGGTATACTGTTTAATTTCACGCCTCTTTGTTATAATCTTCGTAATATTTGTAATTACTTTACAAACATACTTTATTTAGTCAGTACCTTGCAGTCCCCTTGTACGCTCTTCACGCTTCATAGGTGCGCGCCCCAGATTGGAAATCCCTGCTCTAGAAGAATTTTCTTTTCACCTCATCGCTACTCTTTGCAAAAAGAAGCTGGTGAGGATGAACGAACACGAATTTTGTAACGTTTCTCTCTCCAGAAATCATCTCTGTGAGAAATAATACAGTCCTTGAAAACGTAAACTATAAATGCAGTTGTGGACATGGTGGATCAGTGGTAAAATGCTTACCTCGGATGTGAGAAGTCAATGATTTGATCTCCGTCCTTGTAAACTTATGCTGGACAACGTTGTACCATGGGGTTTCTGAATAATCTCCTGTTTCTTTCCACACTTTCATTCCGTAACCTGAGTGTAGCGCCCCTTTCAACATCAAGGCTATATAAAACATGGATCTTCTGCTTAACATGGGATCCGTACCACATGAACTCCGCAGGGAAACGAACCCGGGTCTCCAACGCCAAAGGCGCGCACCCTATCCGCTTAGCCACGAGGGAGCTTACATTTTCATTCTACCAGTTATTTAATCATAATTCGATTCCATTAACTATTCTAGTCTTTACTTAAACTTTAATTTTTTTTATTTTATAAATGCACTTCCAAAATTCCTCAATGGATCAGAAACTGATACAAACAACCTGTAGTTTTGAAGTTGTATATGTAGTTTTGAAATTTGACTATACAAGATAATAAAGGAAAATAAATTCTGTAAATTTTTGATGAGCAGGTTTTTGGTGTAACTTATCAAGGAAAAAAGTGAGACAAAGCGAATAAAAAAATAATGAACAAGCCAATCAACGAGAAAGAAGATTTGATAATAGTATGAGAGACATAACAGAGATAGATAGATAAATAACAAAGAGAGAGAGAGAGAGCAAACGAGAAAAAAAGAATCAGGGAAAAATAATTACATGCATTCAGGAAAAAAGTGTATATTAATTCAGGCAATTACGTGACACACACAAACACACACACATACTGACACACAAACTCATACACACAATTATTTTGCTATGCATACACTACATGATGCACTGAACAAATAATAATAATTATGAAAAGCGAATTTTCTTTATGACATATAAAGCTCTGATGGGATTTTTTTTTTAAATATTGTATTGTTAGGCTAAATACTGTACATAGTTTGTTTTTAATTTGTTAAAAACCACTTTTTCTTCCTCCATTTTTTGACGGTCTACAAAAAAGCAATGTCAATATGATTTGTCAATTGAGCACAGCAGCTGACGGGATGCATCTAGTAGAAAGGAACGCAGAGTCATAATGCAGGGAACGAAAATGGTTCGATATAGACTACAATATTATGCCACGTTGCACACTACATTCAATGAGAATGTGTTAGGGGGACATTTGTGTGTGTGTTTGGGGGAAGAGGAAGGGGGGATTTTGCTCAACTAATTAAGGTTCTGTGTACCATGAGAGATGGGAGGGGGTGAGAGGCTAAAAGGGGATAGTTAAACGTATGAACGCAGGATTGGGGCCGGGGAACGTTTTAGATTATAGGATATAGTTAGGGGGTGTTTAGGAGGGGGGTCTTAAGTATAAAAAAGAGAGTTAATTGGTCTGCATGTTACACTGCATCCTAGTTTGTGCATCTGTTGATCTCATGTTACATGTTTTGTTGATATATATATATATATATATATATATATATATATATATATATATGAACGTATACGTGTCCATTCGAATGCACGCAAGAACTCAGCTATAGTGGCTACTACAGAGCCAAGAGATACATACAGCTATAGATTTGACTAAGTGTGTGTATATGTGTGTTAGAGGGAGACTGTTGAATATGAAAATTAATGTTGTGATTAAACAGACAATGACACTAAAATACAAGTTTCTCTGCACCATCCTTTCTTGTCGCAACTAATTCTTCACTCTAGCAAGCAGGATAGTATCTGTTTATTCGTGTATAATACAGTAATCATTAGACATATAATGTATATATAATTGAACTTAAGAATCTGTTGGGGATTCGGTGGCTCAGTGATAGGGCGATCCCAGCTCGCGCCAAGTGAACGTTGTGGTAGACAAACAATTTGTCCGTGAGTTTTCCCGGGGTTCTCCTGTTTACTCCGTCTTTATTCACTGCATCATTCCATTCATTTCTCATCATCACCGTGTCACTCAGTGACTGCGTTAAGCAGTTAGACTAGCCGGCATTATCGTGGAACGTAAAACTGAAATATTTCATTTCATTTTTTAAAAATATGTTCACTTATTTTTCCCATAACTTTATTTATTATCACAATCATAGGCAGAACTAGCAGGACACCAGAGAAGACACGCTTCCCCCTGAAGCAAAACTGGACACCCCCAGAATTTTTAATTGGGTGAAAAGAGTGATAATTTTACCTCATTTTACGCAAAACAATTTGTGGCATTCGCATTCGATATATATCTATATCTATATCTATATCTATATCTATATCTATATCTATATCTATATCTATATCTATCTATATCTATCTATCTATCTATCTATCTATCTATCTATCTATATATATATATATATATATATATATATATATATATATATATATATATATATATATATATATATATATATATATATATATATATATATATATACAGGGTGCTAATGAACTATACCGACAAACTGTAAGAGGTGAATCCTTATATCAAAATAAGAGAAAAAGTTCATATGGACCTATGGAGAAAAGTGCATAGTTTCAGAGCTAGGGCTGTCCAAAATATCAAAAAAAAAAAATTAAACAGGCCCTATCTCGAATTCCGGAAACTGTGGATGGTGGTCCTAATCCGCGTAAAGGAAGCCATACATACGCAATCCAAAAATGCATATTTCATTAATTTTCAGTCGGTGTACAGAATATTCCATACAGGGTGAAATTCTCAGACATACCACCAACCGAATTTTGAGATATGCTCTGACTTTAGGTTTGATCCAAGGTAGGCAAACGATAAGCCTTGATAGCAGTGAACACAGAATCCTTTGGCGCGATGTTGGAAGTGTTAAGGATCGTCACCAGCATGGTTTCTCGTACTTGGTAAACGCATGCTGCAATGTTTTCTTTCACATTTATATGTGACGAAAAAGTGAAATATACTGTGACGAAATACATCGCGTCACACATTATTCCGAACAAAAAAAAAAAAAAAAAAAAAAAGGAGCTGCCGGTTACTAACATTTCCGACTTCCCTCCGAAGCATTGGGTGTCCATTGTTTGTTGTCAAGGCTTACCTTCTACCTACTTTGGACCCTCCTTGAAATCAGGGTATATCTGAAAACTCTATTGAGAGCATATATGAGAATTACACCCTGTAGGGCATACCCTGTATACCTACTGAAAATTGACGAAAAATGCACTTTTGGATTGTGTATGTGTGGCTTCCTTTACGCTGATAAGGACACCATCCACAGTTTCTGGAATTCGAAATAGGGCCTCTTGAAATTTAGCTTTTTCGCGATTTTGGACACCCCTAGCTCTGAAACTATGTACTTTTCTCCATGGGTCGATGTGAACTTTTTCTCTTATTTTGATGTGAGGAATCACCTCCTACAGTTTGTCTGTACAGTTCATTAACACCTATATATATATATATATATATATATATATATATATATAGGGTCAAGATGCCGAATATCGGATGGTTTCCCAATATCGGATACCGAGAAATATTCCGTGTGAGGCGCTGCAGATTAGCGGCCGTTATCGTAACTGCACACCAATAAGTGGGCCATTACACACACTAGTTATGATATTTCTTGCAACATATTTATTGGTGTGGTAAAGTTCTTTTTTTTGTGATTTTGACCTTATGAAATATTTCCAATACTGCAGTTGATTGCGTTATGTCGTCCATAAAGATAACCTAGTCATATTCATACTATATTTATAATATAGGCTAAGAAGAGTAGTCTTAAATTACATGATCTTTTCGTAGTTCGTTTCTGTTTAAGTGATATATATATATATATATATATATATATATATATAGTTGAAAGTTGCTAAACGACCTAAGTTGCCAAATATCGGATAGTACTGAGGTTCCAAATATCGGATGTTAGATATTAGGGAACGGTTTTGCTGATATTCTTCGGTTATTACAGTTGATGAAATGAAATGAAACGAAATCTTTGAGTTTTACGTCCCACGGTTATGGCGGTTAGGCTAAAAGAGACGGTGATGATGAGTGATGAATGAAATGGTGGAATGAAGAAAGTGGGAGGAAACGAAAGAACCCCGAGAAAACCCACGCACACGGTGTTTGTCCACCACAAAGTTCACTTGGCGGGGCTGGGATCGAACCCGGGACCCCAAACATCAGAGGTGAACGCTCTACCACTGAGCCACCGCGACCCCCTTATTACAGTTGATAGAAATCGCTCGAAGGAAGAAGTGGGATTCTCAGGCTATGCTCCTGGCTGTTGCTGCCGTCAAGGGAAAGAAAATGGAGTTCATCAAGGCATCCAAAAATCTTCAATGTTTTGTTCACAGCCGTATAAACTTGACAGAGGTGGTGAACTATGGATACCATGTATGCAATGTCTTAAGTGGGCAGACGAGCTATATGCAGATACTGATTGACAAACGTGGAAATCCTTTGTTTGTGATTATTGCCAGTAATTTAATTTCTCGGAAGATCCTACTACAGATGAGTAGAACAACATTTAGTATACAAATAAATCTACATTATTAAAAAGTAGCTTTTTCTGTTGAACAATGTTTAAGTACCAGAAAATCTACATCTGTCTGTTTGATAGAACAATGTTTAAAACAAAGTAAATCTACATGTTAAAAATGTCTACGGTTTTGTAGAGCAATGTTTAATTAAGATAAATTTACATATGCGCATATTTAGAAAGTAGTCTATTTTGTAGAACAACGTTTAGTTAAATCTACATGTTTGGCACCTTTACGTTTTATTTACACGATGTAATATAATTCAAATAATGCACAGTCTACTTCAACTGTGGTTTTCCTTCTCATTTAATATCTGTCCGATATTAAGACCCGTTATTATCTGATATTGGCCAACATTTTTCAGAACTGAGAAAAATGCCACTTTGTACCAAAGTGTATGTATCTTTCTTTACCTTTCAAATTATACTCTAGAAACATAACAGAACACTTTGAAAAGGATATGTATCAATGACATATCTGTTGGTAAAGATTTCATTCCTTTTTTTCAAACAGTATCCGATATATATATATATATAGCGTGTATCAAAACAACACCGACAACATTTGGGAGGTGATTCCTGACACCAAGATAAGACAAAAAAGTATACACCAACTTGGGTGCACAAATGCTTCCTTTCGGAGTTATAGGCCGCAGAAAACATGAAAAAATGAATTTTAAAGGTTCACAGCTCCAAAAGAATGGGACCTACCGTAGTCGGGTCAAGACTTCACTAAGGAACTAGTATGTGCCCTATTCAAATATCCATGTTTCAGAATCCTGCGGTACTTTCACAACAATTTTTATAGAGGTAGTTGGTGAGTACTTCAAATCATATGCCCATAGCCAAACTACCTCTACAAAAATTGTTGCGTGCGTACCTTATGATTCTGAAACATGGAACTATATATATATATATATATATATATATATATATATATATATATATATATATATATGTGTGTGTGTGTGTGTGTGTGTGTGTGTGTGTGTGTACACATTGTTTTTCTTATTATTTTGTATAATTAACATTCTTTACGAATACAGTTTATTGTCCTGTTTAAATACAATGTATCAGCAGCTCGAGGGAAAATAATGATAATTGATATATTTTGACTTTCGAGTACACTGCAAAAGAGAGTTCAACATTCCTGTGCACTTCAATGCAACGACACATACAAAACAAGATTTCCCTGCCATCTGAAGGTACATTTTTGAACTAACACTACCTACATATCATTCTTTGGTTCGATCCTAATCCATTCCATCTAACAAATCAGTTTTATTATTATTATTATTATTATTATTATTATTATTATTATTATTATTATTATTATTAGTAGTAGTAGTAGTAGTAGTAGTAGTAGTAGTAGTAGTAGTAATAGTAGTAGTAATAGTAACATTACAGCTATAGCATAGTAATTTTTGAACAGTTAAAATTCTCAGAGCAAATTATTAGACTATATCGAGAATTTGTTTAAGAAACAGCAAGAAAATATGAATTCTTGCGCCGCTAATCTCAAGCGATTTTTAGACGTGCACAGTCGGCCACATAAATTCTTGAGGTACAATATCTGGGGTTAGGCAACCCAACTAACTCCCGCATCAAGATTAATTACGCCTGGTAGAGTAGCTAGAAGAGCAGCATGAAGATGCCCCACCTGTTAAAAGAACAAATTGTAAAGAGTATTTTTGTGTAGGAGTGAAGCGAAGCGCTTTCTGCCGAAACGACAGAAGGGAACCTTTGGGTACTTTCACTCACAGTACACAGCACAGTACCAGAAAAAAATATATGGACACCAGAGGCGCTGATGAGAAGACAATGAGGGATTATATAAACAAGTTTACTTCCTTCAAATGACTTTACAGGTATGCGTCTCAAATAATATACGGATAGATTATGTGGTATAGGCTATATATATATATTAGGTTATTTTTTTAAGTAAACACAAAGCCTTGCGCTGAGTTTTGAAACTATTAACAATAGTCCTACTTGAAAATCAATTAAAGTACGGATGAATCATTCGTTGGAAGAACCCTGCACCCAATGAAAATTTTGGGTATCTAACAGGGCCTGAGCTCCTAGTTTCCGGCACCACTGATTGATACTACTTCGAAAACACTTGTCCGATTTCATTATTCGTCAAATGACTTTTGAAAATGCTAAATATTGGTATGCAGTAATTATTTTGTAAATATTAAAATGCAAAATTCAATAACACTCAAACGAGTTGGAGAACTTATCCGTACTAAGCGTATTTCCCAGTAGTTTGTAAATATAACTGAGAATTCCTGATTTGTATAATATTTGTGAAAATTTACACATTGAGAAACAAGGAAAGAGGGAAAAATATAGTGTCAATAAACAGCAATTTAAAAATGCACGAAATTAACAAATAATATCAATTATAGAACCATTAACAGAATTAACTCTGTAACTCGTTTTCTCCATTCATTTTTCTTCCTTTATTTTCAGGATTACATCATCACTGAATTTCTCCACTGAAGATTATCTTTTATTTAGCAGCATCCAACTGGTTTTAAGAGAAATTTGAACCCTTAACTGGAACCTAGTGCATCAGACCACTTTCTTTTCTGATCCACCTAAAGTATCTAAGTAGCTTGTCCCTATTATAATTGGTAATACTTGTTTTACAGTTATTTCCAGTAACCTGGAACGACAGGGAAACGAACAGATGCATCAATTACATATTTAATTACAAAGGATCTCCCACCGGAAATCGAAAACGGGATCGCGAGCACTGAACTATCTGAGGGTGGGGTATACTGGTTGGTTTATATGGAAAAATATTGTAATGGTTAACCCCTTACCGCATGCCGTGCCATATATGGCACATTCCCTTTTTTCCCATTAGCTTTTGTGTGATTTATCAAAGGCACCAAATGAATCTTTTGTCTGCTGTTTGAGATATTGACATGTACGAATAAGAGATTTTGGTGTCATCTGGCATGTTCTTTGTGAGTTGTAAGTGTGTCATATATGGCACTAACTTATTTCTCGTCGGAATTAAGTGAAAAATCTCAAATTCAAGTTTTGATTAATTTTTCAAGTTCCCATATGAGGATTTCCAATACTGATTATTCTTTTTCGCTAAATAAAGGGGGGGTTAAAGGCGTCCAAGGAAATACTATAAAATATGCTACAGGTAGGAAACGTCGTGTTAAAATAGTGAACTTTTACCAATAGCTAGATGACCTAAAAGTTAGAATCAATACAGTGAATTTAGAGTGTTTACTGCTTCTACCATCAAAAGTTTAAGTTCAAAGACTGAACATTGCGCCCTCTAGCGCGGTACAAACAGACAGACAAACGAGCAATTGCCACATAAAAAAAAAACACGTGTCTATTTATTTTCTGTTTACTGTTGGTGTGCCAATATTGAAGCAAATCTGATGGGGACAATCCTTCCTGTACTTCTACGATAATATTTCCTGCTTTCGGAGGAGGCTTTGGCCTCAACACTGCTTCTCCGCACAAACTAAAAACATATGTTCGCTTATTTTTTTTAGCGTGTTGTCCCTTCACAAAATTTAGTAGAAATTCTCCATATCCATTAATCACTTCTGAACTATATTTATTGGCACTTTTGATATTTCGTGATCAAAGGTTTTGAGCCATAGCCTTAGCCTTTGTAAACATCTTCAACGTATCTGGAGTGATCATCTCTACACTCTGGACAATTCTCTCTTTCAAGTCATCTGGTAGATATCTTGGAAAATGTGGTGAAGGCAACTCCCCATATTAGTAACTGACACTTGAGAGGAGCATCGGAGTATTAATTATGTGACATTTGTGATTAATCTGACGCTCACTCTTATTTCCAAAATTAAAGTTGGAGTTTTAATAAAGATTCACCATCATATGCTGCGCCCCCTGTATTCCCTAAGGCGATGCGTTACGAAAATAGCAATACAGATTTCAGAAACGCATACCTGTTTTACTACAGGAACCCCAATTTTCACATTAATTGACCGAAAAACTTTTTTCTCGTATGTCCCTGCTAAGGATATTTATACCGAATTTTTATATAAATTTTGGATGTGAGCTGTAGCCCCATATCAGTCACTGATACATGCAAGAAACATCAGAATATTAATTCTGTGAAATTTATGTTTAATCTGACGCCCACTGGCATTTCCATAGTAAAATTTGGAATTCATATAAAGATTTACCATAATATGTTTCGCCCCCTAAGTTGGTGCGTTGCCAAAATAACATACTATATTAAAATACACTTGCGTTTCTACTACAATAACACCGAATTTCACATTAACTGATCCAAAAATATCTTCTTCTAGTAGCCCCTCTAAGGATATTTATGGTGATATTTTAATGTGTGCTTTGCTTGACCGATCCAAATAACTATTGTGGTGGTCACCATGCTTATTAGTCCAACACAGATTTTCCTCTTTCGGTGACTGAGAAGTGAGTCAGATGTGTGAAATGTCTCCATTGATACCATGAATTATGTATTACAAAACCTGTGAAAAGCAAGAAAGGGCACATTCAGAGACGATTTAATGCATGAATACCGTCGTACTACGTGTTTGGTTAACGCGTGATTATAATTTTCGTATTCAGAAGGACATTTGTGATATTATCCACGATTTATATCGAAAGATTCAAACCACGACTTTCCCGCAGGGATGTCCAATTACATTTGAGAAAAGTAATAAATATGATGTTACATATCCAATCTTACTTTTTTTTCTAATGCGTTTGAATAACCCTGCGAAAAATTCGTGGCTTGCTTTTAAATGGATAGCATAATTAAACTGTTGCTCGTACTGAAATACGTCGTTTTTGAGAAAATCAAGTTGGAGAATAGATTATAAGGGTTTCACCAATCATTATCATTATCATCATTCATTACGCATTTTCTTCTTTAGCCTTAAGTCTTAGGTATGGGAGGTAACTTTCAAAGTACCGTACAATAAATTTCTTATTAAACTCAATACGATTTTTATTACATTGAACAAAAAGTCGTTCTTATCAATCCTTTGATTTTTGGAGTTAATGATACGTTGGCCATACAAGTAATTTTAACTACATTTTCAGGAAATCTTGTTTCACACAACAAATTGTGATAAAATTTTAATTATGCAATTGGCTAAGAGTTAGTATATCCTCGGATGTTTCGTAACACAGAAAAATCTTATAAGTTCAATCCAGAAGATTAACTTTCCTATCACTAGGGAAAATGTAAGAATATTATTATTATTATTATATCTAAATAAGCTCTTCTAGAAAGTCAAACTAATGAGCAAAAAGTTTCGAAATAATCACCAGCAGTCAAAGTTTTATATTTTTGTTAGCATTTTAATCCTGAACTAGAGCATTTTTTCATTATTTTCTTTTTTGCTTCTTTTTGATTGATTCATTCTGCAATTAATCTGGTTTCATGTTTTCAATTAAATCTTGCAACAAGAATCTAATTACGTCATTAAAGAAATTTCCTCTTGGGCTAAAAATTTATTACATTCACAACAACCTATTAAACTATACATGAATAAATATGTAATGTTGGCGTTTGCACCTTTTGTAATTAAAATTATTGTTTTAATCATTGTTACATACATAATTTTATTCTTTATTCTGATATTAAATTAAAAATCATTTTTGAGTTGTATCTCGAATAGCCTGTAGAAATGTTGCTTGTACATAGCTAGAATAAATCTCTCTCTCTCTGTCTCTCTTTCTCTCACTCACACAGACACATTGTATGTATTTGTGTGTGTGTGTTGTATTTGTGTGCATATGAAGGTTCTGCTACATAATACCGGTAAGTACAGCTTTGGTGACAGAATACTGTCTTGTGGAACACTATATCATTTATGTAAGATAGGATCGAAGGGTACCAATACTGGAATTGGAAAATGCTTTATGAGACAAGGTATTTGGTGAAGATAACTAAAAAGAAGAACATTAACTGATCAGGACATTATTACAAATAACCCAGATGAGCAAATGTTTCATAGAATTGTGGCACTGATAACACTAGTATAAAATCAAAGTAATAGCTGGTAGCAATTAGAGATATGGACTGAAAACTTGACTTGTTTTGGTGAAATTAATTGTTGAAAATTCTTTAAAAGCATCTTTATGAAATCAGAAATTATAACTGTTTGCTAGAATAATACAGGGTGCGGCACGTAAACCGGCACGTAAAGTGAACACATAAAATTAAATGTAATGTATTGAATATGATTAACTACAACACATAAATGAAATGTAATGTATTGAATATGACTACTCACCTTCACAGCAGCCTTCACAGCAGGTGCTGAAAGTGTCCTCCACCCACTTCAACACACATGTGAGCACGATTGAGGAGATTCATATATACCCTTGTCAGTTCTTGTGTTGTAATGCTATTGGTGACATCCTGGATCCTGGTCTTGAGTTCTTCAATTGTGTGTGGATTTGTTTCGTATACTCTTCCCTTTAACAGTCCCCATAGGTAAAAGTCACACGTGGACAAGTCTGGTGACCGAGGAGGCCACAAGCCTTTGCTGATTGTCCTCTCTGGTGTAAACATCTCATGCACAAGGTCAGGCTCCTTCAGTTCTTGCACAACACTTATCCGGTACGGTTTTAACTTCAGTCCCTTAAAACACGTCTGCAACTTCTCTCACTCGCATGAACCTGTTGACTCAATCTCCTGGTTGACTTTCGAGGACTTCTTGTCATTATCTCCTCCACCTGCATCTTTAATTCAGGTGTGCAGACAGATGGTCGTCTGTTCCTGGGAGCATTTTGAACCGATCCTGTACGCCGCCATTTTTCAATCAATTCCTGAATGGTGCTTTTTGCTGGCACAGAACGTCCTGGAAATTTCTCCCGAAACAAATTCTTTGTTTTCACAAAAGATCCAGTGAAAATGAACCCTTCAACAATGGCAACACGCTCGGGCATTATCACACACTGACACTCACCCGGCTTAACACAACGAGGCCTTTTTCTCAACTGGTTTCGACAAGTTTCACTGGCTGCGGCGACAAGTTTCACGTAAGTCGACCCGACCTCGACACGCCATCTCTTGGTAGGAAGGTAGATTATTTAAGTGTTGCCAAAAACACAATATACAAGAATATTACGACGGGCCGGTTTTACGTGCCGCACCCTGTATAACTTAAGAATTCTTGTAAAATACTTGTATAAGCTTATTTATCATGAACAGATGGTCATATCAGTGTTGTACTAAGAATTTCATCAAAGGATGTCTAACTTCCAAGTTCGTATCGTTTCAGGATCTTTTTTTTTTTTTTTTTTTTTTTTTTTTTGTATATAATATCTTCATAGGCAAATATTATTTTTCATGAAAAAAATCTTGCTGGAATGGGAGCTTAAAACCTAGGATCCCGCTTGGCACACTCCACTGTGTCATTTTACTGGTATTTACCTAGATACAGTACATGTGCCTAATTACATTGTAAGAGTGGGTTACGCAGCCTTTTTAATACATAGGGTAAAGACTACCGACACGTATGAACAATTTCTCACTTTATTGCCACTCTCTTTCTTCCCCTTCCTCTCTCTCTCAAAAGTTCTCAGCTCTGGTTCGAAAGTCTCCCACGTTGGATCTCAGGCCACTTTAGGAGAAAGACTTACTTTTTGTTAGTTCTTACGTCATCATAACATTTTCTCTTTTGAATTCCTTTGTGGTTATATGATTAGCGTACGCGTCTTCGGCATTCTCAGTGGAAGCTTATGTGGTTCGGATCCTACGTTAAACTCTACGTCTTATACAGGGTGGCCACAAAGTACCGTTACCCCTGAAAATAAGTAACATAAACCACTAAATGTACGTAAATAACTACGCGGAAATAGCTCAATGACATGAACAACAATGCTTTTGAGAAGTTTCACTGAGATAGAAAACATTAAGTATTCAAAGGATCAGTCTGTCGACCGTCGTTCTCATGACAAAGGATAATACGCCGCCAGGTTCTGTGCAACAATTTGCGAAGCATTGCAGGTGTAACTTCCGTGAAAGTTTGTTTCACAGCTTCTGTCAGTTCGGCAGTGGTTTCATGTGCTCTTGCATAGTCAACCGGGGTATACGCAGTTCCACAGATCGTTTACGCGTCGAATCTCTTCACGGATGCTGCGACGAAACAAATTTCTGCCCTTGTGGATGGTCAGTTACTTCTTTTCTTATCCTTCACAGTTTCTGTGGCGAATAGTTTCTGTTCCATCGTAAAAAAAGTGTTTATTTCGGGGGAGGATCTCGTTGTAAACTTGTCCGAAAGTCTGCACGCACTTCTACCAGTGTCTTGCCTGAGTGGTGCCTCTCATGCACCCAATAACTTGCAATAACACGTAACTGGAAGTATCAGCCATCTTCACACAATCTGAAACTATGGAAAACCTTATATTAGCGTTTAGAAAGGGGTAACGGGAAAATTCGCATTAGCATTTATCAAGGGGTAACGGGAAACCTTACATGAGCATTTATCAAGAAGTAACGGAACTTCGTGGGCAACTTGTGTAACCTTGGTACTAAATGGACTGCTAAACTCTAAATCAATCAACTAACGAACCATTTTCTCTTCAATTACCTTCAAATTCTTCCAATTCTTCCATAATCATACATTCTAATTTATCGTTTACTCTTTTGGTTTCAACATTTTTGAAAGCAGTATGAACTATGTATCTACTGCAACCCCTTTTTAAGTGAAATAATTCTACTAAATTATTTACCAAGTTTTATTTTTATAGAAAAAAAGAAATCATCAAAGATTAAGGATGCTGCTTGTATATCCGAACGATAAGAAATATGTACATCGGGGCAAGACGACAATATTTACTTGTTACATGTGTATTTTGAAGCGAGAATCATCACTATTGTCTGGTTAAAGTTGTCTATTACTCCATTAAGTGGAAGTAAGTAGTCTATAGTCGTACGGTTATTGGTCCTTCTGAAGCAATCTTTCTTTATGCTAAAATAAACTTCTGTAAGTGGATAAATATAGAAGTAGAACACACTCAGCTAACAAGGGACGTATGTGAATCGTGACAGCTAGATATTGATGAAAATTGGTACCCTGACTAATTATGAATTGCTAATCATTGTGGTGACAGTCACTGTCTTGTTTACCCGCGGAAAAATAATACATGTACCAAGCAGTGACCGGGTGAGGCTGTGCCGATTTATACCCCCCAAACGCCAGAAGAATGATAGAAAATGAGAAATGTGCGTAGATAACCTGATATCTACTTACGGGGACACGTGATCAACAACACGGCAGTTGTTACACAAGCGATGTTGCTATCTCAATACAATTTATAGTTTTTCAAATAGAAAGTATACTATTTTATGGCATTAAAACAATTGGCATAAAATGTGAAAGGAAATAAGAAAAAGGTGGGTTATCAGTGTTGCTAAATAAGGGAGATATGAGGCTCTAAAGTAGAGAAATTATGGCCTCCGTACAAGAAACGAACAAATGTACAACAATAACAACACTGCAGAAGGAACAAATCTTCAGTAGGCAGTAAACTGTAGTATGCACAGCATCCAGTAACTAACAAGCTTGATACAGAACTCATGAAACAATTACGGCACATGTTAGAGTAACCGTAGAAAGAACTCCCATGTGACATAATGCGAAAATGTGAACAGCAAGTATTCCTGTAGCGCAGCAATTCCAATGGCGTTTGTGTGGAATCGATATCTCGAACCGTTCCTGGGAACTATAAAACGAACTGTCCTGGGGTTGCAGCACTGCATAAAATCCTGCATGCCTTCCAAACTATAGAAACGACGCCGTAGCGCTTGAAAAGAGTACAGAAAGTCTATGACACGAAAGGTAACAAATCTGTGACAAGAAAATACTTCAGAATCGATTGGCAAAGATTAATGACCTGTGATAGGTGTCAGTTGAGAGTAAAGGAAACATTAGCATGTGAGACAATGATGAAGATATAACACACTGCATTCAGGTTACCAGTAATATACAGGCGCAAAATATTTAACATAATACACCAATACATCCAACAAAATAATTTTTAACATAATACGCCAATACATAGAACAGAAAAGCCATAGATAGCATGGTAAAATACGTACATTTCTCACCTTAGCCGCACATTCGATATGACATATCAAGTCCATTAGTCACTGTATGCTGCTCAGGCTGTGATTTACTCCCTACTGTATATTTGTTCCTTCTGTAGTCTTGTTCTGTACATTTGTTCGTTTCATTGTACGGACCCCATAACTTATTAACTTTACAGCCTTATTTCTCCCTTATTTGGCAATACTGATAACCCACTTTTAGCTTATTTTCTTTCAAGTTTTATGCCAAATGTTTTAATGTCATAGAAAGGTATACGTTCTATTTGAAAAGCTATAAGTTCGTGTTGGGATGGCAACACTGCTTGTGTGACACTACTGCTTGGTCACATGTTCCCTTCCCGTATGTATCAGGTTACCTGCATACATTGTAATATATATACTTCTGTTTTCGTGTTCACTTTTGTATACCATATACAACGATAACAAATATTACACTACAAGTAATACAGGGTGTTTATAAAAGAACTCCGGGGTTTTAAAAATTCATATCTTATTAACGATAAAAGTGAGCAAAATTTAGTTAATTTCTCTGAAACGACTAGCTCAAAAAGTTTTAGTCATACTAATTGGAAATGTTTTTATCAACAGGTGGCAGCGCTGCGGAGCGTTGACCTTGAGACGACGTAGCGGCTGCGGCAGTCAGTGAATCAGTGCCGTGCCGTGTGGATTGTTGCGCTTCGCGCTATGGTGACGCCACAACAAAAGGCTCAATGTGTTATTTGGCTCATAGAAACTAAATCTGTTGTGTGCCGTGCCACTCACGGGGCTCATATTGAACTTTATTAAATTGTTAAAACAAACGTGAAAATGTAAGCTTTCCAATCATGTATAACACATGTATATACGTTTTTTTTTTTTTTTTTTACTTATTTTGCCTCAAAACCCCGGCGGCGCTCATATTGAACTTTATTAAATTGTTAAAAACAAAACTTGAAAATGTAAGCTTTCCAATCATGTATAACACATGTATGTACGTTTTTTACTTAATTAAAATATTTTCCTCAAAACCCCGGAGTTCTTTTATAGACTCATTGTATATTGAGAAAGGTGTGTGTGTGTGTGTCACCGCTAGGAAAATAAAAGTTAATCTTTAACCTTAACCTAAAAGAGGAGTTTGATAACATCACTGATTCCCAAAGTTTACTCAATAACTCTCCTTCCAAAGACAGTGATGCTATATATTGGAAAAGAAATTCCATCACTTTCAAATGCAGTATGCCTCACCTCAGTGGAACAACTACAGGGCGAGCAATAAGCAACTTAAAGTCAAGAATGGTTCATAACCTGCAGCTCTCAAACCGTTGAGAATAGAACCGATGTTCATATGTTGAGTTTTGCGGTTGCGCACTTATATCTCTCTAATGACATTGGATGTACCAAAAATATAACAAGAATTTCGGTTTCAAGATTTTTTTCTAAAACCCAAAAAACGGGAAAACATAACAAGAAATTATTTTCGAATGTGGGCGCATGTGAACCCCTCCAAGCAGGGAATTGTAAAAATTTGCCTATACTAGTTTCAACGTTGATCATCTGAAAGAGAGAGAGAGAGAGAGAGAGAGAGAGAGAGAAAGAGAGACGGTAGTATGTAAGGAGAAACCGGTTTGTTAATATTGGCTCAGGGTTCCAAGAATAAATAAGTTCCATACGCACTCTTATATCTTTTTACTAAAACCAAAATTGTTAGAATCTACTACCACTTTTGTTTTCAATATTGAACACCCATAGTTTGGACGTCTAACCATAGTTTCACAACGTGAAACATACGAAACCCGCTTGTTGTTTATGATACAGCGGCGTAGGTGGGAAGGTACAATATAGGTTTCTCAATATTGGCTTTCTTCCTGATGATATTTAATTCTATTTCGTTGATGAAAAAAGTGATAAAGGATAGATGACAAATAATAGCGTATAAGAGACGAAAGGGAAAAGAGTAAAGAAGAAAAAAGGCACAAGCAAAGGATAAGCGTTTTTAAACAGGCATCAGTTGTCAGAGAGAGAAAGAGAGAAAAGATGTGTAATAGAACATCCGTGTATGACGAAGAGTATAAAATAACCTAATCGCACATTTAATTACCAGATGGTAATCAATCACTGCAACTCACTAGGTCTCTTTCTTTCTTCCTTTCTCTCTCTCTCTCTCTCTGTTGATTGGGATGAAAAAGAGAGAGACAGAAGATTGAAAATGAAGCAAAATATAGGAACAATAACAAAAAACCGAAACAAGAGAGAGAGAGAGAGAGAGGAGGACGAGGAAGAGGAGAAGAGAAATGGAAACAATGCGCCAACTGTGGCTATGGTTGATTTCGAGAGGGAGGGAAGGGATACGGGCAATCAAGAGAAGCCTTCTCCCCTAAATCTGGTTCCCTGAAATAAGCGATTTTAACTCATTACGCTGACTTCTGTTGCTATCATTATGACTGAATATTATTATTGTTTTAAGTCTTTCTTTGAAGTTTTGATTTGGAAAACTATATTATAAGATAATCTTAAAAATATTGAATCTTTTCTCACGAGATGGCGTTAGCGCTCAAATCGCAAAGCATATGAGTCGCAGAGGGTCAGGATTACCGTCATTTGGCAACTAGCAATTCAAGATAGTAGGTATACAAAAAGTGTTAGAACTCTTTTAATGAGACGTAAGGCCGCTGATTGTTTGTATTCAATATGTACCTCAAACGGTTGTAGTCGTTAATAATTTTTATTACCAAAAGAACAAGTTATGGATCCCTACCTCATTACATTATCTTTACTTTTGAGCAGAACCCAGCCTCTCTTATAGCTGTTAATCTGTTAGCTAGGACCAGGTGTAGCATACGCACTTGTGAGCATCACAGACATACGCTATTTAGAGGACTGACGAAAGTTGACACTTTCGGAGGGTCGCTTATATTTTTGGAATCTTATCATCATCGTTATCATCTTTGTCATCAGTTTATCATAGCTTCATCACACGGATAGGTTGTGCTGGTCAGTGGACCGATGCACAAGAATCTACCCCCGTACGTGGGGCCACCGGCTCCTGGTTCCTCTCCACTAGACCGTGAAACTTTGTCTCGTTCCGGTCGTACCAGGCACCTTTCATGGGGCAGTCAAACCAGTTCGCGAGCAACTAGACCCAGAGATCGAACTGATTCTGGTGACTCCGCTCATTCAAGCAAACGACCTCGTGACAGATCTCGGTCTCCTGTAGCAACTAACATGGACTCGGCAATGGACACTGCTTCTGGCTCTGGTTCAAATTTCTTTGCAGCTAAAGAACTAATTTGTTCTTTCTTGCTCACAGATTTTGACACAAAGTATACTCATCCTAAAATGGTATTCATACAAATAAATAAATATTTACCGAGGGCCAGTATACAGAATATCGTCAAAACTAGAAATGGCTTTATCATCCGCTCAAAAGACCCGAACTTCGGTATCACACTTCGGAACAAAGCATCATACGAGATCTTTGGCAAAACGGCTAAATTAACCAAACAAGCCGATCGGAAGGCAAAACAACCACCTCATCCACGAAAACCACCAATGTTTTCTGTTGTTATCCGTGGAGTGATACCTGAAATCAGCGACGAAGAAGTTCTTGAAGAACTCAAACAAGAAGGCATTGAAGTTAACAAATGCATTCGCATTAAGAATAACAATGGTCCTACTTACATGGTACGCGTTTTGTCCCAAGATCAGACAGCACTTGATTACTTGTTAGCTTATGGAGCTCCTATCAACAAGAAACTCCATAGAGTCGAGCCTTCCAAGACGCCAGGGCCTTTGCCACTTCGGTGTGAGAAATGCCAAACCTATAACGCACACTTTACTCGCCATTGTCCTAATCCATCTAAATGTGGTTATTGTGGTGAATCTCACGATACAAAAGCTTGCAAAAATCAGCAACAACAGCCACATTGCTCTACCTGTAATGAAAATCACCCAACATACAGCTACCGCTGTAAGGGGAAACCTCAGGCACAACCGGAACGCCCGGAACTGACAGTGTCAGTACAAAGCTTTCACAAAGCCACACCACCCTCACAATCTCTTGCTCAACCTCTCACTGTCGAAGATCTTCTTCGTTACATCACCATTGTACTACAAAATGTTTTCCCTTTCCAGCGTGAACACATTCTTCGTGTCGCCATTTCAACAGCCAAATCTCTCTTCAACCTTAACTTTTCTGCTACCTATTCAGGACCTTTCGTTCACTTCCACATCGCACCTCTAGAGACAGAAGTATAATCCCAATATGGCAGCGGCAGTATACATTATGGCTCTTACTTTACTTTTCGTTAATATCAGATCATTCCAGCAACATAAAGTACTTCTAGAACCTCTTCTGTTAGAAGAAAACATCGATATTGTAGCTCTAAACGAAAGAGCTTTAAAACCAGCCTCTTCTGCACGACTTTCTGGTTACCAACTTCAACGCTGCGATTACCACGATATACACGCGCGTGCTCAAGGCGGGGTGCTGATTGGGTTTTCTCCCAAACGTCCTTATCGACAATACAATCCTACTGCATTTACAAACCTTCCTGAACATCTCTTATTCTCTATATACTACCCTTCTCTTACAATTAATGTAGCTACTATATATATACGTCCTGGCCATCCAATACCTTTCACCTTTTTCGAATATATCGCACAAAACTTTAAAAACATAATCATCATGGCTGACATAAATATCCATAGCAGAAGTGCCAGGGAGAAACAACGTTTTACGGACTTTGTTTCAGTTACACTACAACTTCACATTCATAATCTTCCTGGTCCCACTCGACCAGCTAGCCAAACAACCCCGGATGTAGTAATCACGTCTCTCTCGCTTATAAATGACTGCGACGTAAAAGTTCTTGACACGATTGGAAGCGATCACTGTCCTATTAAACTAACCATTAAAAAGATTCGACCATCTCTACAAAAGTTAGAGCCACATATTATACACCGTTACGATAAAGCTGACTGGTCTCAATTTCGACAGACCGTAAATATCCATGTCTCCAATTTCCAACCACCAAATTCAGAATCCGAAATGTACAATATTGTCAACCACATCACAGACGCCTTACATTCTGGTGCTCAACAATCTATACCTGTGGAGAAAATTTATCCGTCTAAGCCAAAATTGCCTCCAACCTATCTTCCTTTAATATAGAAATCACGACAGCAATTTCGAGAATATAGAAGAACCGGCAACGAAGAATGTCTTCGTCAACACAGACAGTGGCACCGAACAGTTACAAATTATCTCACAGTATACAAACGTCGCACTTGGATGAGCGCCTGTAATAAACTAAACGACGAAGCCTCACCAAGCCGATATTGGAAAACCTTCCATAGACTCACAGGCAAAAGCACTAAAATATCGTACCCTCTGTTGGACAATGACGTTCCTCTCTTTACAGATCAAGATAAGGCAAACTCTTTTGCAACACAATTACAAACAGTTTTCACGCCTGTAATATCATGTAATTCACATAAACGCAAAGACTTGTCCACAATTCCAGCTTTACAACCATCACTCTCACATGTAATAGATATTGACCATTCTGTTACAGCTCCAATCAGTACACATGAACTTCAACGCGCACTTCATAAGAAACGAAATACTGCACCCGGCATCGATCATATTTCCTACCGGCTAGTAAAAGAAGCTCCACTCTCTTTACTTACACTACTCGTTGCAGTCTACAACTTTATTCTCCCCACCGGCTTTTACCCTGCGGATTGGAAAGTATCCAAAATCTGCATGTTTCTTAAGCCTAATAAACCAGCACATTCTGTGACTTCTTACCGACCAATACAACTGACAACAGTTTTCAGTAAGCTCTTTGAGAAAATTCTTGTCCAACGGCTTCATTTACATATCCAAGAGAATAACTTATTGCCCATACACCAAGCAGGTTTTCGACCAACCTTTTCCATTAACGATCAGCTACTTCGGCTCTCTACAATAATAACAAATCAATATAATAAGGCCTTACCATCCTGCCTCGTTCTAATGGATCTTGAAAAGGCTTTCGATAAAGTATGGCATTTTGGCCTTATTCAAAAGTTACAGAAGCTAAACCTCCCGATCTGCTACTTGCGTATCATATATTCGTTTCTAGTAAATCGAATTGGATATGTTTATATAGGATTCGCTATCTCACACCCTATTTTTCCGTATTGTGGCGTTCCACAGGGTTCTGCCCTCAGTTCGCTCTTATACATATTATATGCGTCTGATATACCAAAACCTACGGAAAATGTGTTCTTATTTCAATATGCCGATGACACGGCTTTTCTAGCTCTGGGCAAGACTATGCATCAGATAAGCACGACATTACAATCCACTCTCAATGGATTTATGCAATGGTGCAAAACTTGGAAACTTACTGTCAATAGTGACAAAACGCAAGCACTGGTCTTTTTACCTCTAAAACGCCGCTCCAAGGTTCATCGCAATCCGCAAAACCTTAAAGTCACACTTAACGATCATTCTCTTCAACCAACTACTACGGCCACATATCTCGGGGTGGTATTCGATTCCAAACTCAACTGGAAGGATCATCTTGAGAAAATATCTCAAAAGGCTAATACCCGACTCAATCTTCTCCGCCGTCTAACTGGCACAACTTGGGGACTAAACGCCGCCTTGCTCCTAAATACATATAAAATGTTCCTTCGACCTATCTTAACTTTTGGACACATCGCTTGGTGCAACGCTCCCACGAAGTTCTATGACCGTTTGTCAATACTCGAGCGTCATGCCATTCGACTTGCACATCGTATCAGGCTGCCATATCCCAATTTTCTGACTTATGAGCACATTGACTTTCCTCAATTGACTCAACATCTCGCCGATATCCGCTTGAAATATATACTCTCTCGTCTACCAGTCTCACACCCATTTCTTCTCGATACCCTACAAGCAGATGCTAAAACTGACGCCCCGTATAAGTATTTGCACACTTCATTAAATATACTTATTACAATGTATCTTAATACTGAGCATCCTACCGCCGACGAGCGCGATATCTTTCATATTTATCATATTGATGATCATCTCCCTCATTTGTTTCCATCTATGCACCATGTATAATTTCCACACTAACACTGGGCTTTCCCTAAGTCGCCATCAGTCTCGAGCCGCCCCGAGACAGGAAGAACTAATCTGCATTTGTCTTCTTAACAATGTGTTTGTGATTGTGGCGTGCACGCACTGCATCTCATCTTTCACCGTCATCATATTTATTTCACAAAGCACCTCAATGCCTATATACTCTTTCTTAAACAGTAAAAAAAAAAGTTTTCTTGTTTCATCACTTTTATATGTGTTGTTTTTTGCACTCATATTTAATATTTGCACTAATCTTGTTTCGATTTTTTTATTAATTAATCTTTGTTTTTGATAATTTCACATAGACCATCATCAAATTCTTTAAATAACTGTGTACTAAAATCTGTGCCAAAGAGAGGGCGTAACCCTCTAATGGCTAGGGTTAGAAATATTCTTTGAAATTAAATGATGAATAAAAAATTTCCTAAATCCCTAACCCTTTTACTACTAAAAAAAACTCATTACAAAGTCATCTAGTAAGCACCAAAAGAATCTGCACACTATACATAATATCATGCTAACATACAATTCATTTCATATGCAATTCAATTAACTTCTTCGGTTCTGTTATAAACTTTATATGTCTCATGTTTCTACAATAATTAATTACTGAACGGACATTTCACTATAACCAGGGGTAAAAGTGTATCTGAAAAGGTAGGGGTATGCATGACATCATGCTGTCCCTCGTTCCTATCTTTGCCCATTGCAATTTTTTTAGGGAGTAGAGTAACGTCATAGATATTTTTTTTGAAGTGGGTGTATGACGTCCCCTGCGTTCCCCCTGTTTTACCCCTGACTATACCCAGCAGTATACATGAACTAACATAATTACGAATCAGGGCACTCTCGATTCAACCTTTCTGTTCTCATTTTTCCCAGGATACTTTACGGTCGGTGACGTCACGTGGAGGTATCGCCAAGGATGTTATAAAATAGAGGATCTGCCCATACCACAAAATCATGAAGCCATATGTCACAGCCATACATATCCTATGATTGGTGATTTTTCTTACCTGTGAAAGGTTGTTTCGGCTAATTTCTTCTCACTCCTATTTGTACACCCATACTTACAGCTTGTAAAACAACTGTATAATATAAATCCGAAGCAACACCGACAATGAAAATAAACCACAGGCACACTACATGTCTACATATGAAGATCACAATGTTTTGAGCCAACATATATTGCGGTCGTTCAGTCACCTAATAGGATGAAGACACATATGGGTAGATCCTCTATTTTATAACATCCTTTAGTATCGCGAGCTATCGTTCAAGGGAAAAAGTGAAACACTACATACGCATTTATGGACAAAAGTTCCTCCACAAGACGACACAGGGAGTCAATCAGAACGCTTAACGCGGACTGGGACTATCTGTTATTTTATATACCTTGATTAGGAATAACAAATCTTCAAATGTTTTTTAAACAATTGTACTAAGTGTCGTTAAGAAGTTGGCCTTATTTGCCAACTCTACAACCTGGCATCAATAACTTGACCTTTCATGCCAACACTGCAACAAAGATGAGTGAGATTTTTCACAAAACTGCGCTACATTTTATTAACTTTACTTCGAAAAAAGGCGCAAATGGTACGTAAGCTGGGAAATAAATTTATGCTGTATATGGGCAAGATACATTATTGAACGCAACAGCCAAAGTGTGGGTCAGTCCCCCTGTTTCTGAAGCTTTCGATGTCCAAGACGATCCTCGTCGTGGGTGACCAATCATAGCAAAAGTGGATGATATTCTGGCTAAAGTCGAGTAAGACCGGCATGTAAGCTCTCATGACTTGTGTGAATGACCTAAACATCCATCACCAACCAGTGTCAAACTATTTGGGGAAATCTGGCTATGAAGAGAAGAGAAGCTTGACGTTTGGGTGTCACATCAAAACATTTACTCAATCGAATTTCTATCTAGAATCTTTACTGAAAGATCAGAAACTCAAGCCATTTCTCACGTGGATGCTCACGAGTGATGAAGAGTGGATAACTGACAATGACAATAATGGGCGAAAAAGATCGTGGTTGAAGCGGGAAGAAGCTCCACAGTTTGTGGCAAAGTCAACACAGACGCGCAGGAAGGTTATTCTGTGTATTTGGTGGGATTCGAAGATTGTTGTACATCACGTGCAGTTACCACCGGGCAGAACGTTAGATTAGGGCCAGTACTGCCTATAATTGCTCAAGTGCACCTAGAAATTCAAAAGAAAAGCTAGAATTTGTCGTCAGAAAAGATGTTGTATACCGCCATAACAACGCCAGACCGCATATCTTTAACGACCCATCAACAATTGAGAGAACTTGGTTGGGAGGTTTTAAAGCATCCACCGTAGAGTCTGGCCTGACAACGTCAGACTATCATTAGTTTCGGTCTCTGCAGAATTCATTGAATGGTGTTGAATAGGTTTCCAAAAGGCCTATGAAAACCATATGTAACATTTTTTTTTTTCAGAAACCACGAGAACTTCTTGGCCGGAAAAATGACAGAAATTCATCGAACAAAATTATATATATACACTTGGCTTCATAGAGCTATTTTCAAATTACATCAAACAGTATTCTTTCATTTCTCCTCCAAAGGCTCAATACGTTTTTTACAACCTGATATAATAACACGTTTTTTTTAAATGTGGTTTTGTGGAGAAAATGAAACAATGAGAAATAAATTGGAACGAATGATATACAAAAAATGTTATTATTGCTCCCTGTTATATTTTCTGGAAACTTGTACAAATATGGTGATATTACACTAGAATCTCTTCTTGTTCTTTTTGCTCTTTGCAAAGTAAAAGTAAATCCAATTGTGTGGTAATCAATTTATAATGCAGAAACAACCCAGTCTGTGAGTAACACTAATTTCTAATAGCTATTCATTCTATTTGCCTGCCTTTACTTCAAAATGAATAGTAATTTCTGAATACGAACTTGCTTTGCTATTAATTATTAGGACAAGGGCCGTATTAAATCCAAATAAGCTTCTAATTACTAATATAAAATCAAATTACAAATTACTATAATCTAATTAGTAAGTAGTTATTCCATGTCAAATACGTTATAATTTATTCACTAAACAACATGAACACAGTATAAGCTATAGACTGTTGTTACCGTTTAGCTTTAGGACAGTGCAATATTTAACAAGTTTTATCGCTAACCCACATGAAGCACGTCATACGTACTATTAACAGGCTGTAACCATATTTAGATTTGAGCATTAATATTTGTGTAGCAAAAACTTAGTTCGGCAACTAACATAAAAAAAGAAGTCAAATGTAAACAATCGGAACTTTTAAGCAATCGCGGTTTAGACCTATAGCGTATAGCGTGCCAAAGGCTTGGGGAAAACAACAACAACAACAACAACAACAACAACAACAAATAATAATAATAATAATAATAATAATAATAATAATAATAATAATAATAATAATAATAATAATAATAATATGCTTTATTTATAGTGCTAAGAACAGCAAGTAGCCAGTGCACGGCACTTTGTCAAAATTATACATTTAGAAGTTTAAACATTACTTAAAAAGTCTTCCTTCATTGACTTTTAGCAAATCTTGATTGTAAATACATACTGCATTTACAGGTATATCCCTTAATAGATTTGTTAGTCTGAGCCCGAAATTCAGTGGCCAATAATTTGGGAATTAAAAGTCTCCACTAGATCAAATTTAAAATGTTGGTAGGCCTTAACAAGCTTACTACGCGTGTAAAATACAGTCTTGTGCAGGCATTTGGTTCTTGAGTAATTGGCTACCAAACCTAGCTACCAAGTCCAGACCCCAATTGCGATGACAAATAACTCGAGGACCAAAGATCTCAATGATGTTTCATATGCGTTTGGTGGCCAATGACTCAGGAATCAAAGGCCTGCATAATATAGCATTTTAAATGTGTACTAAACTAGTTAGGTGGTATAGCCATTAAAATTTTGGTCAAGATCAGATAAATTTCATCTATCACTTATGGTATATACAGAGAGCTCATGAAGGTTTACCACCATGCCAAATTTGGTCAAGATCGAATGAGTTTCGTCAAACGGTTTTAGTGAAATTTCTTGATTTCACTGAGTTCAAACCCAACTTCGATGACAAATAACTTGGAAATTAAAGATCTGTCACCATAATATTGGACGCTGTGCTCGAGTGTATACGAAACTCGTCAGCCTTTACCATCATAACCAGTGGTCGAAGTGAGACGGTATGCGGTGATATGCCATACCGCCTCTGGTTTCTTCCGCAACGAGGACATACCGTCTCTGGTTTTTCAGTGATCAAGACAATAGTTAAATAGCCGGAATGTTTAGTCAAAATTATAATAAAACATACCGCCTCTGCTTTTCCTCCACTTCGAACACTGATCATAACAAGTTTGATCAAGATTGAATGGGTTTTATCGGTCGTGATTTAGTGAAAATTCTTCCTTTCACCAAGTCCAAACCCAAATTTGATGGTGAATAACACAAAAACGAATGGTCTGTGCATTTTTTGAAGGTATACTAAGGTACACCAGGTCTACTACCATACTAAATTTGGTCAAAATCGGGTAGTTCATCGATAGCATATTACATGTAATGACGTTTTGCTAAATTGTCCAAATTGAGCGCCAACTTTGATGGCCAATAACTCAGGAAACAAAGACCTGCAAAATATAGTATTCCAATATAATAACTCGTGAGGTATTATCACAATTCCAACTTTGGTCAGGACCACAAGAGTTTCATCCACCCTCCTTCTGATGACCTTTAACCTTTTTTTAAAAAAGAAAAATCAATGAATGACCAAAAGCATTCGCGTATATGTTACAGCATTGAAATCTATCAATTTACAGCTTAACCTATTAGCTAAATTGTGGTTTCATGTCAATTCATGAAAGCACAATTTTATCTAATATTTTATCATCTTCAAATTCTTTTTTATTAGCAGTCCACCTCAAATAGATCTACCTACTTTGGCTATTATCATATATAATTCTTTGTCTTGCTCTAACTTTAGGAACTTTCCATAAAATGTGTCGTACATTTTACTGTATACTTAATTGCTAGGAAATTTACTATTTTCTAAGTTATGTGCTATAGTGTTCTATCATGTAACACACGTCTCATTTTCAATAAGTCAAGGTTTAAAAGCATTACACATTGTTCGTAGTTATAACCGCTAAAATCTTATCTGGTTTAAAACGTAAATGTTTGATAAACTTCTTTTGTATATATTTTTTCTTAACTACAGAGGTCCGTTTTGGACATGTATACTCTAGTTATGGTCTTACAAATACAGTATACAGTATGAGTCAATAGTATTAAAAACTTCCGTATTGAGTTATTCACTAACATTAAATCAAGAAGTTTCGTGACATCTCTTGTTATTATTATTTTTATATGTTCATCAAACAAAAGTTTTTCGTGAAATGTTACTCCCAGGTTTTGTATATTCCTAATTTTTTTCTAATTTTTCTCCTATAAAATATCTGGTCATCACATAATTTGTTTATATATATATCAGTTCCAGTGTCCTATTTATGTTAACAGCCATAATGTGGTTTTCATTAGTTCAATTTACTCTAACATTCATACCCCTCTGGAGATCCTGCACATCATTATAATCTCTAATAACCTTGTACGGTTTACCGTCGAACTGCGTAGATCAGTATACCGACGTCGATAATTGCTAGAGGTAAACCTTTTATAAATATTGAAAACAGTAAATAAATAAATAAATAACAAAGTTTCAATATGAGGTCTGCCTGAAAAATATCTGGGGTTTGATTTGCTTATTGCTCGAACAGAGACAAGAGTTACGTCATGATAAATCATGTTGCATCCCACAACATACCGTAAGTCACAACGCTCTTAGCAGTCGGAAGTCCCTATCTGAGAAGAACACCGCCCTTCAGGATCAACCCCTCATTTCATCATATCTATCCCTCTGTCTTTTTACTTTTTATTCTTCTAGTTCAAGGAGACTATTAAAAGGACACATTTTGAAGATGAGGCGATGTAGAATATGAAGAAGGTTGTAACAGCAAAGCTTCGGAACATCCCAGAAATCTTCCAGCAGTACATAGAAACGAGGCAAAAACCGATGGAGACATGTGTTAAGAGTGAAGGGTATTGCTTTGAATGGTACACTGTAAAGTTTGCACGATGGCATAGAAATAAATTGCCAGTGCTACCAGTCCAGTTATTTTTAAGATAGACCTCATATTTCTACATTTTATAATGTATGAATTATTACCAAGAATGGAAATGCAATATTTTTCGATACAATATAATTTCACATTGTTGAATATTGAACATAGGTCAAATTATTATCATTACGCTATGTTATGCTGTATATTATGTAATGCAGTTTTCCATCCAATCATAAAATTACCAACAGATAAATACTGGTAGGTCTTAATTGCTCTCAATTTCCGATATTATCGAATTCCTAACATTCACGGCGCTAACATTTCAACATCATTTTAGATTTATGTCTCTGTTTTAATATTGCTTTTAAATTCTGCTTCCCATAATACTGACGCATTGGAACTTGTGACTCGACACACTTGTGCAATTCATTGGATCTGCAGAATGAACTGAATATAACTGGTGACTTGCGCAGCTTTAATGATGGTTCACACAAAACTGTTCACATATGCATAGAATATGGCCTTCTATCCCGCACTGGTAACAAGAATCTATTTTACACGGCAGCCGAATTGACGTTATTGCCAAATAGTGTTGCTTACGAGACGAGAATCAAGTCCAGAAGTACTTTTCTGGAATTCTGGACGAGACGAGAAACGTGACAATATTTGTCTCATTTTCGAGACGAGAAATTTCTCGAGTATCTTGGACAACACTAGTTCACCTAAATCTTAAATCTCAAACGTGTTTTAATGTTACGCGAGTAATAAGAAAAAAAAAAGGAAAAATTGATAAAGTGATGGTACGGACGTAATAAAGACAGTTAACGTTTAAAGATCGCAACTCATTACACAATACATTGCGTCTATAAAGTCATTTAACATTTATCGTTGGACAAACTTTATTGACGTAAGGTCAAACACAGTAAAAGGTACATTCTCTATGAATATGAACAAGTACTTTTTAACTGATAACTGTAACTGTTGCTCTAACTCACACATGCAGACATATGTACTGTAAGAAATCAGTAAATTTCAACGTGATGGCGTTGTAACTTGACACATGTTTCTTCGTTATCTTCTGTGGGTCAAAATGCTCATTCGAACATAGCTGGAGTAATCTCTAACATAGCTGGAGCTGAGTAGATGTGTCATTTTAGGTGTTCCACACTAGTGACTTTTGTCTTGTGCATACGAAACTTAAGGAAGCTTGAAAGGAAAAAGAAAATTCTACTGTCAAGTCGATTGACTAGGAAGCCCAAAGCCTTGCTGCTGCACGACCAATCCACCTTCCCGAAAAATTGGTATTTAAAAATCCCGCACATTTAAAGCAAAAAAGGTGGGTGTCCTATTCTGCTGGAAAATAACAGTATACAAAGTGCTATCCTGAAACAGTTTAGGCACCAGGTAGTTATGCAGCATGTCTAGGTTTATGTCTACCATTCTTGTTCGCTCTGTAAACATGAATGGTCCATACTGTTTAATTTCGGTAATATCACCTATACATTAACGTCGGGTGTGTTCCGTCCCCACTTTAGCAAAGCATTCTACTGCTCAAGTGCTCAAATCCTTTAATTATGTCTGTTAACTAACCCGTAGCACCCTTCAAACCTAACAGCCTGTAAAAAATCATAACTCATTGGTATCTTCTTGTACTTGTTCGTATATCCTATCACGTAGACAACTGCATACCATGGCTCTTCGCTCTTGAGTATAATACATTTTCGCGGAACAGGTCTGCAACAGCAGTGAGGAAAGTGAGTAACTTTATAGACACCCTATATACTCCAAAATAAATATGTCTTTAATTTTTGTTATATCACACCCTCCAGGAACTTCTAGTGACGCAGAAGTATATAATAATAAGAAAAAATCATTACATAAATTTACAAAACGAAACAAGAAGAATCGAGACTAGCCGAGAACTGCTGTAAAATATCACTGTAATGCGAAAATAATACACTGAAACGGTATAGTTGTCCCCCTTAAGGCAGCTGGTAAACTATATTGTTGCTATGGCTGCAACATAGATAATGCATCGTTTGTATTAGTACTCTTAAAAATCATTGTTGAGACAATAATGTTTCTTAAACTATATTTTTAGTACCTTAAAATATTTACTTACTGTCTTAACTTCAATTGAGGTTTTATATCTTGAGATGCAGGCATAGGTCCCTTCAGTCGATCTACCTACCTGGTAGTGACTTGCTTCCCTTCTTTACAGACTTCCGACAACACTACATCGTAGTGATTTTTGTAGTGTAACGTTTGAAATGGTATAATGTCTAACTTATTTAACGTACTCTGGACGAGATTTTTTTTTTTTTTTTTTTTTTTTTTTTAACTTGAAGACTGTGCGGGTTAACCTTACAACATCATTCTTGATCAAATGTGAGGGCAAATCATAGCCTTCTATATGTTCCTAGCCAAGAAGCGAAAATGGCAACGCCGCATTATCTGTCATAGGTAGTCCGATGGTCCTGCCTAGTGATTGTAGGGGATGCAGTAAACACGAAAAAGCAGGAATACGACCATAGTTATTACACCATGCGTGATATGCGTGTCCTACGATTATTATAGTTTAAAGCGTATATTTTGCAAAAGAAAAGGTGCATGAGCTGTATGAAAATTACAGTTAATTCTGGACAATACGTACGTGTTTCATAAGAATATTTACAATGTTCGATGAAATTTTACTATACGCATCCATAGATTGTAAAATGTACAGGAAAATTTGGCAAGTCTTTAATTTGCACATTTGATGTCGAGAACATAACCCAATCAACTCCTGTGGGACTTCTAACCCGTTCCTTCTATCACTGGCGCAAATCCCGGGGGATGAGGGGACATGCCCTTCCAATCTTGTAACTCAGGGAGACTGTCTCCCCCCCCCCAATAATCCTATTTGAAATGTGTTTTGGGGGAGAAATTTGATTATTGTCCGATTGCCACAAAGGAAAGTGAGATGAAATTGATATCCCCCAGAATAAACCTCAAATCTCCAGGATAGTGGCGGATCCAAGATATGATCAAGGAAGGGGCTAAACCGTAGTTTGCCGCTTTATCAAGTGTAAAGCAGGGCTGAAGCCCATTTTATCCAGTGTATACCTGAGCATCAAGGGGAAACTGTAGCCCCCTTTGGATCTATATATAGATAGAAACGGTCTTACCCGCCCCCCCCCCAATGTTGAAGACAGATTTGCGCCCCTGTTTACTAGTGCTACTGCTACTTATATTATGGATCCATATAGTAAAACTGCACGCTAAGCTCTTATTGAATGATTTTTAAGATCACAAAGAAATGCTCATTCTGTTTTTTTTTTTTTTTATTCATTAAAATCCTGTCAATGCAGAAACAGGATATAAAGGGGGAGGCTACAGGGACCCGGCCCACCTAAAATTTTCACGGTAGGCTTGCAGTATACTATAATTATAATATGGCTAGATCGGACCTCCCTAACTTCTACCGGGTCCTACCTACACTTTTGGGCTGGTTACGAGTTTGAGGATATATATCAGTAGAGGAGAGGGTGCAAATGTGGAAACCCAGTTTGAATTTAATTTGTAAAGTTTTGGGGGCGCGGTGGCTCAGTGGTAGACCTCCGGTGCTTGGGGTCCCTGGTTCGATCCTAGTTCGCGCCGTGTGGACTTTGTGGTGGACAAACACCGTGTGCGTGGGTTTTCTCGGGGTTCTCCCGTTTCCTCCCACTCTTCATTCCACCATTTCACTCATTTCTCATTATCATCGTCTCCTTTAGCCTAACCGGTATAATCGTGGGACGTTAAATTTAAAGATTTCAATCCAAAGTTTTCTCGCGACCACAAGATACAGCCAACCAACTATTTCACGTTTCCTTTGCTAAGAAGATTTTACTAACGGGACCTACAATTTTTGGTAGACTCCGATTCACTGCGTTCAACTGCATCCTCAGTGGATTTGAACAGCAATCACGCGTACCGAAGGACAGTGTTCAGATCCTGCAGCGACTGTCCTAAATTTGCTGTTTCCGAAGAAATTAACTTTACTTAATCTTAAGTATATGTGGTGAACATTTAACATCCTTCTCGAATACAGCATTAAAAAAAAAAAGTCACTTCATTCCGACTGTCACTCGTAATATCCGTAGTTTGACTTCCAGCTGGACAGCCATCATGACTATGTTGGTTTTCATGAAAACTGGGATGAGTATATAAGTATGTAACTGGGGAATAATTTTTACTAACAGAAAATGTCTTCGAATAAAAAACCTACTTTGAGGAAAAAGGTTTTCAATGTATCGTCTCCTCCCCAAATATAATTGCATTTTAAAAAAAATGCTCTAGGGTCCAGGGTTGCGAAATAGGTACACAGAAGCTTAGACTCCGAATCCTGAATTTTTAATACTCCCGACCCCTTTTAATTTGTAGGGCTATTTTATACTTCGTTATATTAATTGATAGACGCAGCGTATAAGATGTTTAGCCACAGTCAAGGAGAACCACCAAGCTATGTTTAGAACTTTGCTAAGCAATTGTTAAGTTTGCTATTTGATTTTCATATTGGTGCACAAAATGGTTGAAGCTAAAACTAATCATAGCACCTTCTGTCCAGAAATAGTTTAATAATCGATGCATGATCACTACAATAATCGACGTTGCATCTAAACAATTGGTATGATGCATTTTTTTTTTTTTTCATTTAAAGTAAGATACAGCACGTAGCAGCGCGAACACTATAGTATGAAAGACATAAAAAAATCAATACGTAGTTCATCAATTCAAGTCCCGAGTTCCAGTTCATTGCGTTTTCACCTTCCACTTCTATAAATCTTGTTTGTTTCATTTTCTGACAGCCTTCCCTCTTACTGTCCCAACACTTTCATTTCACTACAATCCACTAAGAGTCCCGTGTCTAATATGTTTGTAAATAGCATTAGTGTGTCCGATGAAGCCAAGTTGTTAGTTGGCGAAACGTTATACATTTTAGTTTTTAAATAAAGCGCATTTGCTTTGCTCAGCTATTATTTAATTTTATCCTGAACTTATTGATGTGTAAAGGTCTGACTTTATTTTCCACTGATATTCCTTAATTCACACACGTATAGAAATCCCTGTACAAAATATCAGTCGAACTTTTACACATCAATACATCAAAACGCTAGAAATAAGCTACTTAATAGTAACATGCGACTTGAAATAAATTTTGTAACGGGGAAAATTAAAGATGTAATACATTTTGACCATACATTTTAATTAAAAGTAGCACAAAACATTAATATCGACAGAACCCTCCCACAACGTTTACACAGAAAATAAAAATGTAGAAGTATAATGTACACCACTAGGCGAAACGCTTAGTATTTAACTGGCACCAATCTCACATACTCTTGGTTTTTTTTTTTTTTTTTTTTTTGCCGGTTACTAGTAGCTGTTCCTTGGTTCTGATTGGGTACACATTGAAACTTAATAGATAATAATACTATTTCTACCACATTTTTCATAACTTCTTCAAGATACACTAAAATGTAACATTTGTATTGCAATTTGCAATATACCTGTGTAACATGAATAACACAAAATAAATTAATCAACAAAAAATTTAAATTAAAATTGTTAGATAAAGATTTAATATTAAACACATGGGTCTGTGAAAACAGGAGCCAGTCCTGCCGTGTTAATAGTGTATCATGACTAAACTAAGTTTTATGAATTATGAAGAAAGAGCAAGAAGTTTCCTTTTCTTATATGATGTCGACTTGTCATTTTTTAGTTTTGTGTAATTGTTTAGAAGAACATTGCTCAGAATACCACATACAACACTAAAAATAGACCGAGAATTGGTTCCACAACTTTTACAACTATAATTTAGATCAATATAAAATGAATTGTCTGAAGAGAGTGATTTTAGAGTCAATGTTTGCAGAACACACTTTTGGGAAGTTTGTCGAAGAAACATTGTTAGTAATTCTTCACTATTAACAATATAGTGCAAAATGGCATACATGTGAAACAAAATAAATTTTATTTGATCTGTTGCTACGCAAAGTCCTTCCCTTTGAAGGTAATCAAAATAAGGATTGTCTATATTATTTCCCTTGCCAGCCACAACTAAACTTACACATTCCTCACATGTCACTTTTTTTCTAATACAATGAGCTGCATAACCAGCCACATAGATCCTCGAATCCTCGTCTATGTCGTCACAAGATTCCAAATAGGATGATTTCAATACACATTCTAGATCACTGGTGTCACAAGACTGATCAGAAGTGTAATCCTGTAAATCTTCAGTACTGGGTAGCCTTAATACATGCTGTAACCTAATTTTAGATTCGGATTCTAGTATCTGCGTATACGAAACGTTGTAGTTACATCCTGACATGGACCTGTAACAACTGAATCGTTTTTCTAAATTATCACTCTGAAATTTGCCAGTCAGCACATACTCAAGAGAAAAATTAGAAAAACAGTAGGTTGTTAATTGGATCATTACCGTTGTTGTCTGCATGAGTGCACCGTAAGTGTCCTTGCTGAGTGATACTGTATTAGTATCTTCGTACCATGATTTTAACCAGTCCACAAATTGCTGTAAATATTGAACTCTGGAATCACTGTCACTGGTAATAGGCATTGAATATTCGTCCCTTTTAACATATTTTTGACGTTCATCACCTTCCACCATTTGTTTATTATTTCCAAGAATTTCATTGTTCCTCCATATTCACTGTTGTTCGTAAGGGCTGCAATAGTGGTATCATGAAAAATATTGCACACAAACTTTACGTTTTGCCGTTCCAAATTGTTAGGGTACAAAGATTTATTGTTCAACTTATACGCCTTCCGCAAAATGTTTTCCTCCTCGCTTTTATGAAATTCCCGCAAGTGACTGAAACAAGCTTTTTGCAGCTCACCCTCGTATGGATACACAAATGTTTTTTCACTGTCTTTCAAATTTAACCAACAGTTACGCATATTCTTAAATATATGTACACTATCATACATAAGAAAAATCTGATTAATTCTATTATTGTCTATGATTATACACAATACCTTGAAGCCTACAGTCTGAACATAGCTGATTACTTTTTTAACAATTTCAAACAGTTGTTTCCCTGACATTGCATTTGCTGGAACCAATTGGACAACCTCATGAAACCTTCCAAAACACGAACTTAACATGAAAGTCTGAACAGTGGTGGCTTGTTCTGTTGGACTGTTTTCAGCATAACCTGTAATTTTTTGAGCTTTGTAAGTCAAACAACTTTTAATATGAATTTCATCTATTAATAATGCTACAATTCTTTCAAAGCTACTGAGATTTTTAAAAATACACTTCATTGCTTTTCTCAATTTCAGGCGAAATATTTAGTGAGGAAGACTATGCTTGCAAACGCCGGACACTTGGCAAAATTAAGAAGTTTCTCAAAATTTCATATACTTTTACAGAATGACTGTATACATGAAAAGCAAACACTAAAGTGTGTTTGGAATACCTTCTTAGTGGGGTATTTAAAAGCATAAGCTGATCAAGAATTAAATGTACATTAAAATTATCCTTATCTATATATTTGATTGCAGTTTCTATACTGTCACAACCTTTACTGTATATAATAACTGGAATCACGTGTAACCTGAGTCACGTTTGCATACCTAGACAATAGGTTTTCAATCTGAGACCAAAGACTGAGTTTCAAGTTACTAGGTAAAATCCAATTAAGATCCCTTGCTGACAACTCATAATTGCAAATCAACACACGAACACTCATGTCATTCTTAACAATTATGCTGTTCATTACAATTACTTTTTCAAACTCTTGGCTAACATCACAATCGATATTCAGTATGTAAAAATACACATTTGAATTAACGATTTTCACGTTCCATTCACGAAGATTTAATTTTGTTGATAAATCATTTACAAAATCACTGAAATTTTCAATAACATCTGAAGACAAAAACTGGTTAACTTCTTCCTCATGTCTTTGTATTATTGTCCTCCGTCTTTCTTCTGGATCCTTCCTAACGTTTTTCTGACGAGACAAATACGAAGGAAGATTTTTGAATATATGAGGCACGGCTCCATCCACCAGCTTCGGGTAAGTCAGATCAGTCGTATGTTTGTTTCCTACAGAATCTGTATACTCCTCAGTTCTGATAATCTCAGAAGAGTCAAAGTGGTCTGAACACACCGCTGAATATTTCGTTGGATTCCAATTACTTCTTGGTATTGCGCTTAACCATTTCTTGAAAAGTTGTTCGTCTTTGGGGAATGAGAATGTTGACTTTGTACCTTCAGTTTTAAGAGTACTGTCATAGTTAGATTTGCATCATGGGACGCAACACCGTCGTGGTATCTGAAAAAAGAAAAGTATCACAGATTACACAGCAGAACAAATTATCATGTACACATACATAGATTAACGCCCTTGTTACTAGCGCCCAACAACGACATACACTGTGTTTTAAGAAGCAGTTAAACGTTAGCACAGGAAAAAAGGGAAGGGGAAATGTTGCCCTTTCAGGCCACACCCAATATATATGGTATGCCTACTTTGAACTTCTGGACCTAGGAAACAAAACTTGCTATTAGGTTTATCATCAAGAGTAGGTTACCACGTATCGAAAGTGCAAAAAGTCTCCATCTTTAATCCAATATATACGGCTGAATTTCGTAAATCGCCTCAAAAGCATTGACCAGATGTTGTAACAAGGCTTGGTCAGGAGTAGGAGACTCCAAATAGCGAAGCGGGTTTTAATATTGACGTTAAATCGTGTCACAGGTTTAAAAGCTTTTTAAGATCTAGATTAACATTTTCTAAAACTAATGACTTTGTAATTAAATATCTATACACAAGGTCTAATAAAAATGACCGAATTCTTTAAATAATGCTAGAATAGTTGTAATGACAAAAACGAATGCCGAACACATCTAGTGGCATCTCGTATCAAGGTATTGGTTTCTGCAGTGCTCCTCCTTATGCATTAGTTGTCAAGATAAACTAATCAACAATTCATATACATCATAGATTTAATCAGAGTCCCTCCCTAGCCGAATGATTACGCTTAGCAGTTTCAGTGCGAGGGACCTCGGAGTCAATACCCAGCGGTGACTCAAATTTTGATGTTCATCCGGGACAAGGGAATAGATAACTAGCCCACAATATGAGTAACACTAAGGTTTTAGTATTCTTTTAAGAACGAGGCCAAAGTGTTACTATGTTTAATTTACTATTAGTAAAGCAAAATAGTCGAACTTTATCTAGCAAATTAAACACACTAAAGCTAGAAGTAGCAAACATATGTCCCTCTAGACAATTTTATAATACGATGTATGACAATCAGACAGACGTAGCTCTAAAACTTCCATCATCGTTTCGTTAGATGTACGTACCTACCTTTCAAAGCTCCACTTGATGTCAAATCGTCCTAACTCCACCTTTCCTTACCTCTTAGCACCAAGGAGACGTGATGGAGTAACGTCGCTTTGATACCAAGTAGGGCATTCAAAATTGTGTACATCCAAAAAAACGATGAGCGAATTTTTGGAGTTACGTTTCTCTCTGGTTCTCACGCATCGAATAGCTGTTTAATAAAATATTCCAGGATCTCAAAAGTGATTCACACCACTATCATTCTCACTGGTCCAACAATACAGGGCAAACATTTCTAAAAACAGATAAAGCTATGAAAATCTGTATCTGCAGGTTGATAGCCATTGAAATGGCTAAAACTATAAACTATATAGCAATGCCACTGGTGAAACAGTATTGCCGATCCTAAAAATATTCTTCTTCGAATTGCAATACTGCAATTTATTACAAATATGAAATTTATATAAAAATCCAAATTCAGAGATGTATAACCTTTTACGCAGTGTTGCAAACTTACGACACTACATTGTTACAAAAGCTATATTTTTAGTATTGTCCACCCCTTATATCTTTGAAACAAATTTTGAAAGTATTTTCTGCAAGTCAATAGCCAGTACGAGCAATGCCACGAAAGAAAGTGTTGAAAAAAAAGCCGAATGATTAAGGGTAAATCAAATCAACATCTTCATTCAGCTGCAAATGCATTCCTACACCAATGCGATATCACTCTATTTTATCTAACCTGATAGGTAATAAATATAAGCTAAACCACAAATCTGTAGTATGTGGGCTACTCCATGTAGAAAATCAAACAATATTTGCAATAGAGTGCCGATTATCCTATCTAAGCGGGGTGTAGCCTGGTCGGACGACGCGGACAGTAACAAATACATTTAAAACTGACAAAATACATTCATTAATCCAAAACTCAGTCAAACGAACTTCAAATTTATATTGTATGTACTACAAAGAACAATCAACCCTGACGAAGAAAGCTGGTAATTGTCTTTTGTTTGCCAGCCGTTTGACGTATTTTATGGACTTTTTCTATTGCCAACCAGGTCGGATAACCGGACACTACTGTATTAAGAAAAATGTTGAAAAGACGATGCATAACTTTTGTTTACCCATATCGCTACAAGTTCAGAACTGTCCGAAGGTTGTACATAATTGCAACAAAAGATTACTTTTTGACATTGATATCAGTTATGAATAAAGTCAGAATGGCTGCTTCTCTCAAGGTTGGAAATCGTACAATACTTACTGTATTGTCACATGATTGCAGACTGTGTTCTCATACAGCGCAATAGAAAAAAAAAATAGTTCATCGCACCGTTATTGTCAATAAAGTGATTTCAGTTTTGCATTCCTTATCAGTATTCAACCATATGTCCCTCACAACTGCCCTCCACCTGCTCCAAGTAGCGAAACAACGGAAGGTAATTGACACCAAAAGTTCATAATGAAAATGTCAATTTTTTACCTAACGAACCTTCAAACAATTTTTCCCTGAAATAATCAACAGCTGTACTTCCACTCTCCAGACAGCCAAAAGTGTTAGAAGAATGGTCTGTCTTGATCGCCTGTCAGGTTAAATGAAATAGAGTATTCATTATTCTTCAGTTCAATACAGGAATTACACGCCACAAAATAAATATTATAGCTAATTACTAAAATCTAAGTCTAAAATATGAGAAATGCATAAAAAATCCTCACAGCCTTGGCAGGGGTTAGAGCCATGGAGTCTCTGATTACATGTTATCATTAAATCCACGGTTCGAATAACGCCAAAGATGAGAGAATTTCCTGTTTTCGTTGTTGTTGTTTTAATTTACTGTTAACAAACTTTGTATAGCAAGAAATCATATTTAAATGTAAAATAATTACCGTTTCTCAAGTCGGCTCTAATTTCTCTGGTCACCTATATTTCTTCTTAATGATTTTTCTGATATATCCCTCATTGGTAATTTTGATTATGAAGTCATAAACTCTGAAAAGAAAATGATACTTTAATGAAAACGCACTACTCAGACATCAGTTGTATAAAGTACAAAATGCTTATTATACTATAAGTGCAGGGGAAGGAGTGAACGAAGCGAACTGGCTAGGTAAGGTAAGATTACGCACTCCATTTGTTTTAGAAGGATTTTAAACAGATTTACTTCCACTTGATTCGTATCATCGCGCCACTTACACACACTTAGGCTAATGCAAGATATAGTGCAGAGATATTCAGATAAACGGACATGTACTGTTGCCGTAGTCTCCTACAGCAAAAGGGTTTACGATTCTATGCCCCATAAAATTTCCATGGCTAAGTTTTCAGTTCCCTCGTAAACAAGTATGACTCTAATGTTCTAAAAACACTCAGGAAAGTGTGTGTACTAGTTGCCCAATGTGTACAGCTATCGGAACTTCCAGATAAATGAGAAAATATCAAAGACACTACATAACGTTCAGTTTTTTTTTACTTTTGTCTATAACTATCTGCACATATCCTTTATCTTTTTGCGAAGTTTTAACCAACAAATCGGAGTTTTGGCAAAATGTTAATCTTTCTGGTTTCTATTAAATATCAGGGGGGCCAGCCTGACCTAATGTACCTCAAGGCTCTGGTTTACTTCTGGCGCACCACATTTTGCAATATTTATAGGTAAAATTCAATACTTTCATGAAAAGACATCTTTATAAAGAGCAAATTTTTACAAGCAATAGAATTAAATATGAAGTAATATACCTGTATTTTCTTTTTACAAGTGCAGGGATACTAGTATAAGATTCTTATATGTGCTTTACTACGGATAAAATGAGTGCATATGGAAGACAACTATACTAGAAATTATTCTCTACCTGCGGTGTATTTCTGCACAATGTACAGAAGTTGTATGTTCATATGATAAGCGCTATTAAAACTCGTATAACTGCCAAAACTCACTCGTTTTCACTTCCCTCACCCATGCGTATACCCACCTTCGCTGGCGCACCTGCTTTCTTTGGACGCAACATTGCTGACGCCCGAACACTCAAGTTTCGCCCTGCACTGACTCAGTTAGATAGCATTCGCACTATTTAATGGCCACCTAGTACAGGTTGTTTTGCGTTTTTTGACTGTAGTTTTTATTGATACATCCGGACTTCGTATGTATACGTAAATCGTAAAAGAATTGGGATGACATTTAGTGTCTCTCCCAACTCCTTAATTTGTCTATCTTATGTCGAGAACAGAACCTAACCAAACCCTGCGGCGCTTCTAACCCGTTCCTACTACTACTACTACCCTACCTCCTACTACTTAGATTGGGGGCGATACTAAATATCAGTTAAGAACTATATCTTTTCAACAAATTCTTAAGATGGTCCCCTTGAATTATTAACTATGCCACGTGATATACTTTCATATCGCCCAGGGCAAATCAGTTAGGAAACAATAAGAAGGAAATTAGTGAACTAATTCTAATTTTTGAACAATTATTTCGAGTGGTGTGCCAAAAGTAAACCTGTACGAACTAAAATAACTTAAGTAAGAAAATAATGGAAACAGTTCTTAAATCTTATAGTCCTGTATTGGCTCCCTGATACGGAGTTTTATAAATATTTCTTAATCTGAAATTGCCAACGGGGTATATATTTGGCAAAAATTTACTTTGGGTCGTACAGGGATTTCAGCCTTGTGATAAAGGTACAAAACAGCAAACCCTGCGGAGCTTCAACCTCCTTCGCTAGCTGTCACTCGCTCAGCTATGTTTTGTGAATTATTACACTAGATACCACACCAAAGAAACAACTCTTCCAGCAGAGATCTTACATGTGCGACCAAAAGTAAAGAGTTGCCCACATTTGTTCAAACCTGTACACGTACATTAATGCTAAACGAGAGATAGTATGGTTAGTTATGGTTTGTTTAGGTTATGTTCGAGAAACCAAAACATTAGAGGCAGCTCCGTAAACTCTAGCAACCTAGAGTACAAGGGCAATTTTATTTGAAAAATATATCATTTCCCCCTCGCAATTAATTAATCAGCAACGTAAAATAATGGTGCGGTAAAATTATTTGGGTGACGTTTAGTAGAAGACCTGAACAGAAACCCGGATATTGTCTCTTATACACACGATTATTAGTATGATTTAATGTGATGTGCTGTTGGTAATATGTTTTGCAGTTGGTATCCTGAATAAAATATTACGCAACAATTGAATATTTTGAAAAAAAATTAATACAGCAAAAATAATGACAAGGTTTAGATTATTATGTGCGTTTCAAGTAAAGCGTCTCATATTATACGAAACTAGTAACACTAAAATCGCGCGTTATTTGATTGATTATGATGAATATGATTGTTCAGAAAAATATGACTAAATCGGCATGCTACGTTTTAATTTCAACAACAAAAGAACGAAATTTAACTGGAAAATTCAAGAAAATAAAAATATACACTATAAAGTAAATGTTTGAAGATTCTACTTACCATATATTTATCAATATTTTCCTTATCAAAAATCAACTTCATAACAACACGCCACACACAACTTTCAATTCAAATGAAGAAATCCAGTTCCAGTTATCTTCCTTACGGGATATTTATATAAAGGAAGTTCCAGCCTTAGAGCCCTATGGACTGTTTTACTAATTTTCTTATGAATATTTTTTTTTTAAATAAGATTATGAATTAAGATGGCTCGTACCAAAATGGCCGAACTATCTCGTTTTAATCTCAATTGTCTTTCACACTATTAATGTAAAACAAAAAGGATAAGCGGCACATGAACACGTTGAAATTAAATCACAGAGTTTTAAAATTGTAACACATAACAAAATTGTCAAAAAAAAAAAAAAAAAAAAACTAAAATGAACGGTAATAATTGATTAAAAACAGTACTATCACTTCTCATAGTACACACTATTATCTCTTATCCAAATGCAGAATTATGATAAGAATCCTGGGAAGAAACAAGGACTACCTGCCGCGTTGCCAATTCTCCTACTTCGCGGCTATGGTACATATATAGAAGGCTGTGGGGCAGTAGCGTAGCCAGGATGTGTGTTTGGGAGGGGGCAAGTGCTGTTATAGGTACATATAGAAAAATTACAAACAAAAAAATATATAAACATAAAAATATATAAAAAAATTACAAACATCAAAGTACCAAAGTACATTGTCGGACCTCTTTGGGGGGGCGACCCCTCCGGGCCCCCCTTCCCTACGCCACTGCTGTGGGGCGAATACATGGACCATACCTGTTATACGTTAAGTAAATGCAGTGTGTACTTACAAAAAGAGGGATAATACATGGAACAAACTTATTAAACATTAATTTGAGGTTGAACATAAAGTAAGTGAAATGAGTAGGCCTACTTATAATAGAGAGGGAAAATATATGGAACAGACCTATTAAACGTTAATTTGAGGTTAATGTAAAGTATGTTCAGTGAGGTTATAATAGAGAGGTGAAATACATGGAACAGACTTATTAAATGTTAATTTGAGGTTAAATGTTAAGTAAATGTAGTATGTACTTATAATAGAAAGGGGCAAACCCTGTAATAAACATGTTAAACGTTAATTTGAGGAAAGTTAAGTAAAAGTAATGTGTACAACAATGAAGGATGAAATTATCTTTACCGTACTTGGGAAGCCATTATACAAATAAGTCTTGACTTTACTGATATGTGAATAACCGTTCAAAGTAGAAGGTAAATATATAATCACTGGTCTAGTACTTGAAACTAGAGATACTTCGCATCAAAAGTGTTTTATCAGTGAGTTACCGTGGCTTGTTCTCGTTTTGAAGTTCTAGGAAGTCATGTTCCCATATCTTAATTTTGCCTCTAATGTCCCGAGCTGTTACTCCCAACCTGGCTCCACTCACTTGTGTATCCATGTTGACTTGGAGATGTGGGAAGTTAATGTTATACAGTGAAACCTGTCTATGTTGGCCACCATCGGTTCCATCGAAAAGTGGCCAACTTACAGAAAATAAGTGTGATTTGTGTATTTTTAGAATAGGATTTCTAGTATTACTTGATTGTAAAATTTTAATAAGCAGTGGCACGACAACTACTTATAAATAATGTGTATAGAGTAATCATAAAAATATACAGTACTAGAAAATATTACTATAGCATGCAAGAGCGCCGATTTCTCTGTAAATTTGGGGGGGGGGCATTCAGATGCAAAAGGTATGTATATGAAGATTTTAAGACAAAATGCACTCAAATTATACCAAATATTGTATTATCATAAATAAAATAGGGGCCACATGAGCTTTGGGGGCCCGGGCCCACTACGGTCTCCCCAGGATCGGCGCTCTTGATAGTATGTTTAATATATATGCATACCTTTCTCTTCCTGAGAACTAGTCTGGTACATTGGATTATTCGGATTGAAAACACAATAACACAAACAACCATGAAATAGAAGTGTATGTACGTAGTTTATTGAAATTGATATTATAGCACACTGAGTTATTCAGATTGAAAACAGGAAAAGCTAAGTTATAAATTTAGAAATTCATATGCAATTTATATGACTTCTTTTCAGTTGTTACTGAATGGTGGTTCATTCTAGACATATTTGCTTTATTCTTTTTGGCAGATATGCACATTCTAATATTGTAGTTAACTACCTCTTGTTAATGACCTAGAAGTGTTTCCCTCGGAGCAAAAGATGTTTTGAGAAAATCTTGAGGGAATTCATATCTCAAAACCTCCGCTACCTTTTGACATGCAGTCAGATGCCAATAAATGACAATTGAGCTTTAACCTTGAGAATTTTCCGGAAGTTTGCCACTGATAAAAGAAGCCGATGTAGCTAATGGTTTTGCCAAAACAGACAGGGTAAACAAATACGTACAACAATTTCCTGAATTCCTGTACGTGCTTTTTCTTATTCACACCTTCCTTTACCACCCTTTTATGAGGGCAGTGTTCTGGCCATTGACCTCCAAGAACAAATCGTGCGAATCTATGCTTCTTTATGTCCAGTCACAAATACAGAACATCTGCCTCTCATATGGGAATACGAAAGAGTTAAGAAAAATAACAAAACTGTATTTTTCGTGGCCAAGATACGCAGGTAAATTTATCATTATCATCATAGCGTAAACATTGCTTCAGTGTGGCCAACTTCCAAGATAGACAGGTGGCCAACTTATAGAGTAGTAAGTAACGAATGTCTTATGGGAAAATGCAGGTTCAAGACGAACTAGGCCAAGATAAGCAGGTGGCCAACTTAGAGAGGTGGCCAAGTTGACAGGTTTCACTGTATTGCAATTTAGAACACAACCCTGAAATTCTCTAATCAATTATGGCTGTATTTTTTTTTTTTTTTTTTTTTTTTTGCTTATTGGTGTGTACGTGTGTGTGTTTTCTTATTATTTATATTATTTTTAGTCTCAGTTACAGGGTTGTTTTTAACCTCCCCGGCGCGACGCCCTACACTTCAAATTATTAAGGCCCCCGCTATTTCTAGAGCACCCCCTTCAGTTATTATTACCTTAACAGTTTTGGTTCGGGATGATTTTCAATAGTTTTCTTACTTCCCCCCCTTTCTTGGGTTTTGCACTTTGGAGAGTTTTTCCATTATCCAACCGGCAGCAGTAAGGAAAGTATAGTGGCATGGTTTGATAGTATATTATAATTGTTTTCTTTTCTTTTCTTTCTTTCTTTCTTTTTTATTCTTTCATGTTGATCCTTCAGTTTATCATATTGAATGACAAGCTAGTAGTTTTAAAGGGACAGAGGTTGCATTTGTAGGTTTCTCCTAAATTATTATAATTAAAAAGTGCACAAGGAATCATTTTCATAATCTTCATAATCGGCTGAGGAAAATGATATAAATTAGTATGAAAACTCATGCGTAATTTTTGAGAAAACGAAAGAAAAGAAATTAATTTATAAACCTAAAAATTGATGCTGTACGAGAATAATGTAGCTTATGGAGGTGAAATATGTTTAAAAGAATATACCTTAATTAAGCTCTTTGTTAAAATACTAGCAAGGTGATAATATACAGATGGTGATCAGAAAAATGGAAACACCTGTAGTTGGCAACACGTCAGATGTATGGGTTGGCAGTGGTGTCGTGGAGCCCGCAGCGCCGGACCGCTGGTGGTGGCGTGTTAGGTCGGTCTCCATACTACGTCAGGCGCAGTGGAACAGCAGTGTCCAGTGGCTGCAGCAGACGGAGGTAGTGTAAAATGGGAGATCTCTCAGATTTTCAAAGAGGGCAAATTGTTGGTGCGCGGTTATGTGGAGTGAATGTGACGGCAGTGGCTACTGTGATAGGTGTGTCGCGTGGGACAGTGTCGAAGGTGATGACGGCCTACACAACACACGGGAAAACCACATCGGGGAAGCGGGACAGTGGGCGGAAGATAAATATAAGTGACAGGTCACGCCGGGTATTAAAGCGCATTGTCACGCAGAACCGTCGTGCCACTGCGGAGCAAGTGACGGAGGAACTCAATCAGCACCTCCCACACCCTGTTTCTACAATCACAGTCCGCCGCGAATTACATGACATGAACTTACGGGGTCGTGTTGCACGGGCCAAACCGTTCATCAGGGACCATAACGCTTTCACACGATGCAAATGGTGCCGCGACCATGCAACTTGGACCGTTGAGGACTGGAAACGTGTACCATGCGCGGATGAGTCATCCTTCACCCTATTCCCAACCACGGGCCGTGTTTATGTGTGGGAAACGCGAAAAAGGCTTATGATCTGCAGTGTATCTGCCCAACTGTGAAACATGGCGGCGGCTCGGTGATGCTGTGGGCCGCCATATCATGGTTTTCATTGGGTCCTGTGGTCACACTTAGCGGACGAATCACTCCCAACGATTATGTCGCAATTTTAGGAGATCACTTGCATCCTATGGCCCGGATGTTGTTCCCGGACAATGACGCCATCTTCCAGGATGATAATGTACCCATTCACACAGCTGGTGTTGTTGCAGCGTGGTTTGAGGAACAACGGGATGAAGTTCAACACCTCCTCTGGCCCGCCCAAACCCCAGATCTTAACATAATTGAACATCTGTGGTCCGTCTTGGAAACACGACTCCGGCGACGACTTCCCCCTCCATCCTCTTTCACAGAACTGGCCGATGCGCTGCACGAAGAATGGTGTAAAATTCCACTTGCTACCATTCATGACCTCTATGCCTCCATCCCACGTCGCATCAAGGCTGTTCTCAAGGCGAAAGGTGGCCCGACACCATATTAATCTGGTAAGTTGCAATTTCGTTCAGGTGTTTCCATTTTTCTGATCACCACCTGTATAGTACAGTTAATGACATAGAAGATAGCTTAAAATTATCACTAACTCAAAAATTTTAATTTATGGTTAATTAAAATATTGTCTAAAACAAAATAACATGCTTGCAGGTATGTAATAAATTTTGGTGTATAATTTTCGGGAAATCAAAAAAGAAACTTTTTTATGGCGCTGAAATGTGTCTTTCGTTGCTGATAATTGTTGACATTTTTTAAAAAAATGCTAGAATAAATTGTTATTTATCTATGTATTTATGAACTAAATTGCACTGTTAACTAGAAGATTGTATCTATTGTTGCTTCTCCTCTCCTGACAGTAACATACATACTCTTTACACACACACTACTTGTAGCTAATATTAATATAGGAAACTTATGTTCGTTTCTGTTGACACTAATAAGGTGTTTTAATTTGATAGAGAATGCTTTGTAGAAGGTTCTGTTGGTGGTTTTACACGAAGAATTTCGAGAGGGTACTTTAAGTTAGTAAAGTCTTGATAAAATAACGATGTAATTGGAGAGCACTTTTAGAGGAGCTATACACGGTATAGTATGTATTAAGAGGCTTAGTAAGAGACTCAATATATCATCCTTAGCAAACCCTCAAACCCTTGTGGCAGTTATTCAGAATAAAACGATCCAGGTGATCTTGTATTTTGCACACAACTACTAAATTCCTCTGAGCAACTGCTCGTTTTTCTTCTCTTTTACAAACAAGGAATTTCATGTAACCCTTTTAGGATTTTCACTTTTTGAGGTAAATTTTAGACTTTCACTTCAACAACTACTGCTTCCTTACTGTTTATCATAGAATCATGGTTTATACGTCGTTTTTTCTTTTTTCCTTTCTTTTTTTCAGGATAGAACATACTATCTACTAGTGCCTTTTGTTTGTCCGTATTACACACCAGAAACGTGAAAATCGGGTAAACCGGGAGATTTTTCGAAATTTTTGCACACCTCTGGTCGAAGCCTGAGTAAGGTTCATGTAGAGATCTGATATTTTTTAAAACGAACACACTCTTATGTACACAATACGTGTGGAAAATTTCAATTTTGTATCTTGGAAACTAAGCTCGGGAGAAATTTTTGAAACACTGAAGGTAACCCATTTTCATATATATATATATATGAAAAACGTACTGCGTCATTACTATTTGACCTGGAGTCATGGTTCAAAATCTATTTTCTTCAGTATAATGAGCAATTTTTAACAATACCACTCACGTGTCCGTATCATACACTTGAACCAGAAAATTCGAAAAAAAAAAAAAACGGAATATTTTTTGAAAATCCCACCAAAACGCTTTGCCCTTCTGGCCCGAGCCTAGTTTCACTTAAGGATCTGAATTTCTTAAAAATAATACGTTGTTATGTACATAATACGTGTGCAAAATTTCAATTGTGTATCTGGAAAGAAAGGCCGGAAAATTATTGAAAGCCTGAATTTGGGCTCTATATGCATATATGAGGGTCACTACGAAAGTTTTGAGATACGCATTGTTGTGGCACAGTATTTGAATTCCAACAATTGCGTTTGGTAGTGGTATCCAGAGCGAAGAAGAAAAGCAAGTTTCAACTCGCCTCGCTTATCGGCGTGGCCGTATCGCCTTCACTTCAGTGTTGCCAGATCTACTGATTTTGCAGGAAATCTCCTGCTTTTTCTACGTTCTACTGATCTACTGCGAAAGAAAATGAAAAGTGAACAATATCCTGCTTTTTCCTTATTTCGAGAAGTTAAATAAATATATTATTATTAATATTGAATTTTTAATGTTTCCTCATATGAAAAGATGAAATTTCTCTATTATAATGCACAAAGCTCTGTAGAGCATATGGCTATAGAGTTTTACTGTATATAATATGAATCCAAAGAATACAACTGTACGTCATCTTCTATATGCATTATGGTTAGCGTTTACAAGTAAGTGTTGTTTAAATTGGGACTTGGGTTGGAAGAGTGGCTTAGATCATTTCTCCACGATCGTCAGCAAGAAATCTTCTTACGCCACGATACGTGTGACTGTACCATATAGCCACGTTATCGCTACGTGCATGAAAAAGATTTTCCCACTCCGCTTTGCTCTTTCATTACGTTTTACTTCACACACGTGTGTACCAAATAATATTAATATAAGTCGGAACTTTTCCCTTTCATTTGCTCAACGTAGTTCATCGGAAATGAATTCTGGACTGCTTGTTTTGACTACTGCTCCCTTAATAATGGCAAATTTTATTGCCTCCTCCCCGGATTTACATTCAAACGCCACCACTGCATGTGTCTACTGCTTTCTCCTGTTTTTTATCTTCGAATCTCCTGCTTTTGCAACTGACTGGTCTGGCAACATTGCTTTTCACTTGTTTGTTGATGTGAGCAGTATTCGGCTGTCTACAGTGGAGCTCGAAAGGGAACATTTTCGGGCAATGATCCTTTACGATTTCAAAAGTGGTTTTAACGAGACACAAAGCCTTGGCCGTTTGCAGGGGGCATTTGGGGACCTTGCTCCTTCCCGTGCTAAAATTTTTCGGTAATTTGGTGAATTCAGAAGAGGCCGGACATCGCTTAAAGATGAAGAGGGAGCTGGCAACAGCTGTGTCAGATGAAAACATAGCCGTTGTGGAACAAATGATTCGAGGAAATCCTCGAACAACTTTCAAGGACATTCGATCTACAGTGAACATTGGATCGCCAGCACGACTTAAGAAGGTTTCATCTATTTGGGTGCCTCACACTTTCACTGAACAGCAGAAGCGCATGCGTCTGGAATGGTGTGAAGAAATGCTTGCAAGATTTGATGGAGGCAATTCTCGACTCGTCTCTGACATTGTTACTGGTGATGAGACTTGGATCTATCAATTTGATCGTAAAAATAAACGCCAGTCTACAGTTTGGATCTTTGCAGACGAAAATCCGCCCACGAAAGTGAAGCGACCGCGAAGTATGGAAAATAAGATGATCGCAACTTTCTTCTCCAAACCTGGCCATGTTGCAACTGTTCTACTTGAAGAACAAAGGACTGTTACTGCTTAGTGGTACACCACTGTTTGCCTAACAAAACTGTTACAGAAGCTTCGGGAACGGCGTCCAACAACTGGATTGCGTGGGATCCTGCTTCATTATGACAACGCGTCCTCACACACGGCCAACATCACAATTCAGTTTTTAGAATGTACGGAGGTCAAACTTATGACTCATCCGCCGTATAGCCCTGACCTGGCCCCGTGTGATTTTTTTCTGTTCCCCAGGATCAAAGATCGCTAGTGTTTGCACGAGACGAGACATTTCTCGTGTCTCGTCTCGTCTCGTAAACGAGACGAGACAGAACCTTTTAGAAGAGACACGAGACGAGACAGGCTACTTGTCCCGTCTCGAAAACGAGACGAGACACGAGACGAGACGGGATGTCTCTTGAAATGTCTCGTCTCGTCTCGTGTCTAGAAAATGAAAACGCTGGCGGAAATGGCCAAGATTCAAATTGCCAATAGTCATATAGATTGCAAAAGGAGAAGACATGTTTGTGTGAAAACATGTTGAAAGCCTTCATAGAAAAGTGTCCTCTGTCTATTGAATGAAACAATCGTGATACATGAGCTTCCAGGAATATCATCCTTAATGTCTTGTCCCCAATTCCCCTTGCTGTAAACTGAGGAATTCTCATTTTCTTCATTTCTGGCTGGAATGATGACAAACAAAATCAAAGACAGGGAAGATTTTTACAAGGTCAAGAAACCGAACTACCACGACCATCTATTCAATTTGAAAACTGGATAAGGTCTACACTCATTACAGGCTGTAGTTGAAAGTTCTGGCTTGGGAAGAGAACAGAACACACTACACTTGTCTTTATTCTCTGGTGGCGGTATTCTTTTTGCTATATGAACCGAAAACAGCAATTGAAGTATGTCATCTTGCAACTAAAATTTTGTCTTCTCTCTCTCTCTCTCTCTCACACACACACACACACACATACACATAAAAACACACTTTTACCATTTTACCAATCGCTCGCTTATTATACAGCAGTCATGTTGTAAAATTCACTTCTTTGTTTGCAAGGCGGTCGAAGGACAAAAAAAGCAAAGATATTATCGACGAACCCTTCAAATTGGTTGCTTTCGGCAAATTTATGATACTAACAATAACACTTTAAGTGAAGAGGTTTTACAGGGGGACCTTCGTTTTGTTACGCGGAAATGTTTGATCTGACCTCTGCGAAATTGCCCTCTGCTTCCATGTTCAGAGGGGGGGGGGGAATACTTCCCTTTCCTAGTGAATAATATTCATTAGGACCTAAATTTTCTTCAGAAATGGTTTCTTACAGAGTGTAAAGAACATTTGGTATAATATTCATGGGACTCCGTTGAAAGCAGAAAATATAATGAGAATGATCAAAATTCGAACATTGAAGAACATAATTAACAGAAAAGAAATAGGATACCCATAATTTTAAACCTGCTATAAAATGTATATCCTATATTTTTACTAATTTCTTAATCCCATGAAAGTATCCTGGGGAGGATATTCTATCCAATTTTTTCAGACTGAAATCCTTTTATCCCGTACGATTTCGACCCCTGACACAATACGAAAAAACAAATGCTGTTAAAATCCATACACATGACCCTTCCGGGACTCAACCCGGGGCCTTCAAGCCGATGGTCTATCGCCGCAGACCGCTCGGCTTGGTATGAAGATGTACGTTGTATGATTGCGAATAGATCACGACAATATAAGAAACTTTAATCCAAAATGGCCACCCAAAAATCAACTACTTTGTTTAGACCACTAGCTAATCTGAGTGTACTGTCATGACTTTGTTACACAAACGGGGCAACCACCATATAGTGGCACACACCCCGCGGTAATGGGAACAGATTTGTACCATGGAGGTGAAGACTGGCCCCAACGATTCTTTGGTCCGATGTGTCTTTCAGCTACCATTACTGTGGCACTTTAAGTAGAGCTTACTGTGCAGTAACATATAACATTTCATTCAAATACTTTCCATTATTCAATAAAATTATTTGGTTCCGAGCTTTTTTTTAAAAAAAGAAAAGAATAATTGCAACAAATCTAAATATGCTAAAATGGAAAGTAGTTTTTGGATTGGTATGGAAACCTAAAGGCTGGAATATATGAAATCAAAGTGTACACATATATCTATCTCTCTATTTATCTATATATCTTTCCATCTCTCTCTCTCTCTCTCTCTCTCTCTATATATATATATATATATATATATATATATATATATATATATATATACAGACACTATAAAGCAAGTGGGCTGCACTGGTATACAAATTTTGATCAAGGTTTGCTTATGTTGGTCTTTCGTCGGTTTCTTAATGATTTGCACCCGCTGAACACGAGTATGGCAGTTATTTTCCCGTAATGTCAAAATTTGGGATAATATAAGCATATCAGATTTTATTAAAACAGTAACATATTATACAATTGTATATTACGAGAACATTGAACTACAAGCATAACACAAACATTATAGTAGTGCTTCTGTTGATTTTTCATTGGTTTCTTAATGATTTGCACCCGCTGAACACGAGTATGACAGTTACTTTCCCGTAATGTCAAAATTTGTAGTGCTATAAGCATATTAGATTTTACTCAAACAGTAATATATTATACAATTGTGTCTTATAGGAACATGGAATTACAAACATAACACATTTTGGACATCAACTTTCTGGGTAACAAAAATCTACATAACAATACATAAATACTAAAATATATGAATATTACATTTCTTATAAAAATTATATACAAAAGTACTGAGATTGGAGGAAAGTGTTCATCAAGTACTGGAATTCCGTAGTCAAAAGTGAAAGTTAGTGGTTCTTTTTCTTTTGTGGGAAACGTTTACTTCGTCATGGACTAACCCCCAAATATAATCACCCATCATTGCACAGTCCCACCTTTCTTGGTATCTGCTTTCCATTACCTCAATGCCCTTATGGAAACGTCCCCCTGCTCTTCGCTAACATCTCCTTAATTCTCCCTAAAGAAATCCAAGTACGAATGTAGCATATGTAATTTTAAAGACATTCTACATCCCAATGCTCGATATTGATCAATGAGTGTCTTAACTTGGTGTTCAAACGCTTCACTTCGGTTATGCACAAGAAATCCCGTCACCAATTTATGAAAGGCCCCCCCAAGCGTTTCTTTCCAACTCCGTCATTTTTTGTTTAAGTGGAGCACTATTAAGCATGACATGAATCTGAGGCCCTGTGAAAATGCCAGCCAGAACTTTTGCCTGTGATAATGCTGGAAACATTTGTTTAATACATTGTAGGGCAGGTGAATTGCGACCCAGACACCCGCTGAACACGAGTATGACAGTTACTTTCCCGTAATGTCGAAATTCACAAATTGTTTTGCCAATCCCAGGTTAATATGTAATGTTGGCATGAGAATCTTCTCCCTGGGCACTAATGCTTCATTTATCACATTATGTGTTCCTGGAATAAGCTCCGTTCTTTCAGGCCACGTGGTTTGATCATAATGCTGGTTAGTTGTCCGACTGTCCAACAGACATAGAAAGCAGGAATATTTAGTATAACCACTTTGCAACCCAAGAAGAAAACCAATAATTTTGAAATCCCCACACACATCCCATTGATGTTCCTTATATTTTGTTTTCTCCAAAATCAGCTTCACACTTGAATAACTCTATTTAATCAATTTACGATTCTGCTATGTATCTTTAGAATCTATATTCTCTGTTTCGTACTCCGAACAATTATCTTTAATAACAAATGCGATACCACCTAGCGAGTATCGAAGTAAAAGGACGCAAATTACTCTGCATAAATCAGTATAGGAGAAAAATAAAACATGCTTATATCATTGAAAATATTGACACTACATAAAAATAAGTGCCAGATTCGTGTTCAGGGGGTCAAAATACATAAAAATTCATCAAGAAATAATAATAAGCAAAATTTTGTATACCAGTGTAGTATACGATAATGTCGGGGATGGTGACACCTTTACATCGAACTTTGCTTGTCGTGTAAACATTATTTGACATTAGTGTCTTCATCTTCGACGTATATCCTGACCAGCGAACGAGTGCGGGCGGCCGGTTTTGGAACTAAAATACAAACAACAGTGTTTCTAACCGGATTACTTGTAATTAATCTATCACAGTTGTTTTTGCCCTGTTCATAATAAACCACTTCACGCATATGTTCAAGTTAAAGACAAACACAATTTCAAAAGTTATGTAAGTTCTTTTCAGAACATTTTAAGGGACTACAAAAAAAAGTACACACACCCTCCATATTAATTTGGCAATAACTTGCGAATAAACTAACCTCAGTGTTGTACAAAGGAACACTGAGAACTTCTAGCATTAGAGTGTAAGGAATTCCTACTTCATCTGTTAACAAAACCTCGAAGTTCATCTTTGTGAATCACAGCTATCTTTGGCAACTGCGCTTTCATTGTTTAAAGCAAGTTTTATTGTGTAGTTTTGAGATAAGGCGTTTTCGAAATTGCTACCAATTTGGACCATGTGATCGATCGATTGACAGTACATTCAGTAAGAAATTTACATTGAGATCATTTTCGGATGTGCTGCAAAAGACTGGTGACAGAGAAACTGATAATCTAACCGCCTCCGAAGGAGATTTGAATCCGTCCCTAATTAAGATGGTAGATAAAGATAACTTTCTTTGATATCTAACCTGTCATTATTTAGCATGGTTTGGTAATTTAAAAATCCAGTATTTCTACCATATTTTGAAAAATTTATTTTAAAAAAATAAACCCAATGTTACATTGGGGGCGGTAGGGAGCAATTAAAATTTAAAGTGGGGAGCTTGACAATTGATTTCTTATAGCTCCAGTGAAATTCAGAAAAAATTAATTTCATATTAAAAAAGAAATACAAAATACATTTTCATGGTAACTTTTACATTCATTACTTTATTATAAAGTCAATGGTACGTTTGAAATTGATTAGAGTGAATAGATATGTATTTAAGTAACAAAACCACTTGCGTAAGTTTTTCAAAATATCAAGTTAGAAGAACGAAGTTTGTCTTCCACTGCCATCTCATTGCTCAAAGATACCGGCGAAGAAACAATTGGCCGGAAATCATGCGGCCGCTTCTTACATCAAATCACTGCCAATGTTAGGTACGTAAGTTCAGGTTTTTTTTGTTTTTTTTAAGGATACCCTCTTGGAACTATACGTAGCACATTTTAGTACTTACACTTGAAATAAAAATACAGCTGTTTAAAGACGATTGGTTGCCTTTGTCTTTGAATTTCATATGTGCACACAGGATTTGTTAAACAAGACCGTACATCTGATATGTTTGAACTATATGCAACTTATGCTTACGGGCTAAACTCAGTCTTCTGAAGTCAATCGACAAATGATTATGTATTATGGACACAAAGACAACACTAGGCTCCCAAGTTTCAAAATTATATTGTGTATGAAAACAGATAGTAGAATTAATTCTTTGTCACAAGAGACCTAGGGTCTGAAAGAAATTCAGAGGGAGTTCAAAGGGAATTTCTATACTCATAAATAAAAGTTGTGAATTTATTGTGTATTGAACCAATGATATTTATGCTTACATTACTCATACGCTGATGTTTTATCGATACTTTTATTTCACATTTACCAAAAGGCTGGATTACGATAACAATCCTAAAAGATGCATTGCAATCAGGTTTTATAGGCAATCCCGAAAGACAAGCTATCCAATCCCGTAGCCCTTTAAAAAATTAAGGAAAATTTCTTCTTCACTTCCTTTTCCCCCAAAGGGTTCACATTCATCGAAACAATGAAATGAAATTTCTTTAGTTTAACGTCCCATGATTATACTCTTTATGCTAGAGGAGACAGATGATTAATGAAAGTGAAAGATTGTAAAATTAATTGTTGGGCTCTCACAGAACCACGTACAACAAAGACACATGCGCTAGCCAATAGACCAACGAAGAGAACTTCCACAGTTCTCGAGTGGAAACGTACCGGAATTCTTTCTTGGCTACAACTTCAGAAAATAATTTAGTTGTCAATCGATAGACCTACATTTAGTGTTGGAAAATAGCATGAAAAGTTCAAACTTGAAAAGTTCGCACGAAAGTTCGGCTCATTTTTTTTATTGTCCATTTAAAAAATCCCTTTAAAATTACAAACATTTTGGTATATAACATGGCTATATTAAAAATCGAAGTAAATTTATTTTAGTTGTTTTCTCTTTCTAGAAGTACAAAATTTTCACATTTTTTCAAAAGATGTTACGGAGCGTTACAAGCATGTATTTCAAATTTCAAGCCTATATCATAAAACAGTATGTTTTCGGCAGAAACCTTCAATTTTACATGATGCTGACAACCGAAAATTTAAATTTGACTTGCACAAACAAGTTTATATCATAAACTCACGCATTACCAATACAAAATTAATCATTTTATTTAATATTTTTTTTCTTTGTGGAAAGCACTGATTCAGTTACAATAATGTGTTTTACGTGTTTATACATATCGTGTATAATGTCAATGTTTGTCAGTCCATCTTGTATCATTATGGTGCAAATAACTATACTGTATAACACATAGTAGCTCACACTATGTTCAGAATAAGTTATTATAAAAATGAGTGTCGCTAATTAGTAAATAAAAGAAAGCGAAAGTTCGGGAAAAGTTGCTTATGAAAAGTTCGGAAACGAACTTTCGAAAATGAAAGTTCGCCTGAAAAGTTCGCTCATTTACATCTCTACCTACATTAAAACAAATACAAGCATCGCGAGTCTTGACTTGATTTAAACTTACAGTTACAAGATATTGCGCAAGTATCTAAGCTACCAACCCATAATTAATCTTTTAGTCATTAACATCTTATTACTGAGTTTTACAGGTTTCTACTGTTTTATAATGAAATCAAATAAAATGTAATCAATTTTTTTATATAATCTGCTTAATACACGGTAGAAACTCACTTGTATGCTATCTTGTTCTTAAATTGTTAATTTCCATGCATATGCCATTATCCACAATACATCTGCATTACTGCAGGAATAACCATTACTGCATTCAATAACAACTATATAATTTATGGAGTTCTTTATTAAGCGAAACAGATTAGGCTACTTATAACATGCAAACTGCAACTTTTGAAAATCGTTGGATACACTGCAGAGTGACGCTCTCCGTTCCCCTGTCTCACCGCGCTTACCTAGAAACTGATGTAAACACAACACTAGCGCCCTCCACGAAAAACCGCACTAATATCCTGGTCAGGTAATACCTATGAGCAATTTACTGTATTCGTGTATTGAAACTGGTGAAACAAATTACAATGTTTCAGAATGTAAAAAAAAAAAAAAAAAAAAAAAAAAAGCCAGGGTCGAGAAGCCTCAGACAACTAACAGCAGAGATATATTATCTTGTAAACTATTTTCCCTTGCCTCGTGAGCTTATTTGAATTTATTTTTAAGACCTTTAGGCAACTTTGGCCCACCCCGAATGGATGTTGATGGGAAAATTAGTGGAATGAAGAAAGTTGTAGCATACTAGACAACTTCGAGAAAACACACACATACGAAAAATGAAATGAAATGAAATTAAATCTTTGAGTTTTACGTTCCACAATTATGCCGGTTAGGCTAAAGCAGACGGTGATGATGAATAATGAATGAAATGGTGGAATGAAGAAAGTGGAAGGAAACGGGAGAACCCCGAGAAAACCCACGCACACGGTGTTTGTCCACCACAAAATTCACTTGGCGGGGGCTGGGATCGAACCCGAGACTCCAAGCACCAGAGGTGAACTCTCTACCACTGACCTACCGCGGCCCCCACACACATTCGACGTTTGTCCACCACAAAGCTCACATGGCACTAACCGAGATTGAACCGACTACCACATACACCAGAGCCAGGCTTCACGGTGTAGCTACCGTGACATTTCTTGTGTGTTCTGGGTAATACTTGTAACTTAGTTGTATCTTGATTAGCATGGTGCAGTCTGCTACATTTTACTTTCGTTCTCATGGTATGCTGCTATATTTTTTACGAGACAAGACGAGACAAAACGAGACAAAACGAGACGAGACGAGACGGTACAGAACCTCTCGAGACGAGACACGAGACGGGACGAGCACATTTTTTCGAGACGAGACACGCTTTACACGAGACGAGACGAGATAGCCTAAAGTCTCGTCTCGTCTCGTCTCGTGGCAACACTAAAGATCGCATGCATGGGAAGAGATTTTGCAGCCCGGAAGAAGCTGTATTGGCTTACAAGAATAAACTTTCAACACTTGAAGAAAAAGACTGGCAACACTGCTTCCAAAAGTGGTTTTCGAGAATGCAAAAGTGTGTACAGTGTTGGTGAATACTTTGAGAAAATGTAAGTGTTAAATTGATTTTAAATATGTAAGTTAATTCACATCTCAAAACTTTCGTAGTGACCCTCTTACACACACACACACATATATTATATATATATATATATATATATATATATATATATATATATATATATATATATATATATATATATATATATATATATATATATATATATTAGAAATTTACTGTGTTATTGCTAACGGCCTAGAGTCATGGTTCAAACGTCATTTTCTTCAGTGTAAGAAGTCCTTTCCAACAGTAAAACTCACATGTCTGTATCATATAATCTGAACCGGAGAAATCGGGGAAAACCGGAAATTTTTCTGAAAAAAATTACCTCTTCGGAAAACTTACACCTCTCGGCCCCGGCCCCGGCCCCGGGCCCCGGTTTTGCGTAGTGATCTCAAAAAGAAAGAGAAATACTCAAAGGTACACACAATTCGTGTGCAAAGTTTCAATCTGATATCTTGAAAACTAAGGGCGTGAACGTTTTTTTGAAATTTGCCTTAAAAAAATAAGTCACGCCCCTTCGCCCCCACTTGGCGCCACAAAGTTGACCGTCCGACTCCAAAACCCATCTTGGATGTTCTTTGGTCCATCCTTGGCTTGACCAATAAAAAATCCGGCTTAGAACCTAAATAAGCGGTCGAAGACGATACTACGCCATGATAACAAAAGTTACCAAAAATAGTAAAACGGTTAATAAATTAGTAAATGCAAATCATGTTATTGCCTATATGGTCGGTACGCATACTGCAAATTTTCTACTTCGTTTTGCCAGTGACTAAAGTTGATCCAAAAGTAAACAAATAAACAAACTAAAATGGACATGCTTTCCATTGGTAAGCATATAATTTGGAAGAATTGTTATGAATTGATCCTAGATCATAAAAACTTGGTGCCCAGTTTTCCTTCTTTCGAAAGGGTGCAATTTATCACAGATGCGTTCAGTCATAATATTTTCATTGTAGATTTATCAGGTATTACTATTATGGTGAATAACGCAAACGTGATGTAATATACCAAGACTTCCCCGGTGTCTGCTGCCTAACGTACTTATATTTGATGCTCGGTATCCCGGTGATAGAGTCGAAATTTGAACGCGTTACGGTGATTCAGATTTCACTTTAAACTCTAGGTCAGTGTCTCATATAGCCTCAGTGCTGAGTACGAACGCTAAATTTCAATCAATCAAGCAATACGCAAAGCTTCCAGACATCCCTGACTAGGTGGTAAGAGTTCTCACCTGAGTGATGAGAGAATTTCCGTCTAATATAGCTTGGTATTCAAAAGAAATATTAATTTCCAAACAAATACAAAGCATCCTTAACTTCATGATTACATTATTAATTGATATAATTTGTATTCCTTTCCTTAATGCAGTTCTCAATATCGTCTCCTGTTGCATAACATTTTATTTTTATATTATGTGAGCAATTCAAGAACCACGTTTTAAGTGGTTCAGAAATGTATCGACAGTAGTTCGGGCTGTCATAAAAAGAGGAAAAACTTACAAATTTACAATAAAATGTAAGAAATGTGTACATGTTAATTTTCGACATCGATCTGATGAAAATCTGATACTAATTCTAATATATTTGGTCGAACAGTTAGAAACAATTACAAGACCACCCTCTTTACGGTATACTTAGACTTATCCTTGGTTTACAGGTTCAAACACACAAAAACTGTACGCTACATCCATTTGGAAATGGATTTGGCATACTACCAAGAACACAAATTGTTATCTCGAGCACTTAAACTCCAACAAACTTAGCTATGAAATTAACTGTGAACCGAGTGCAGTGACGCGATACCGTGAGGGAGGTACCTGTGAGATATATTCTGTTTCTAATAAAGGACATAACTGATGCAGTAGTTGTCTGCAGTCCTAAGGCGCGGCGTCAATTACGTGTCACGTTTCACGACAATGAGATAAGTCAGCAATAGCAATACTGCAGCAAACAGCACACCTGTGGCAATCCGCTAGTTCTACCATATAGTATAATGAGATTTTTAGCCATGGATTTAAGCAATAAATATAATAAATGGAACAATTAAGTACGTTAAAATTGTAGCTTTTATTTGTGTGTATTGCAAAGAAAAATTCTTTTTAAAGAGCCATTTTGCTTTTTTTCTAACATATAAATTAGTATATTTTAAGTTTATTCGTAATAGGAATGGAAAACATCTGGAAGTGGGTGGGAGAAACGAAAACCTAGAGGGAAAATGCTAAAAGAGGAAGGGGAAAAGAAAATATTTGATGCAAGTAAAAGAGGAAGAAATAAACTAGTTAGGAATTGTTCCAGAAAAAAATTGTCTTCTGAGACACACAATAGGAGGATATGATGGAATAAAAGGGAAAATAAGAGAGGAAGAGAAAGGAAGAGTAAAATAAAGCTATAATTGATTGACAGGATAAAAACAGAAAGTTGTTAAATTAAGATGAAGAGTTAGCTGAGAATTGTAATGCATGGAATCTGTTCAATCTGCAACTTTTTATATAATAGTTCTAATGATGACAATATGCGTGTGCTTTAATGGTAAGTACAGCTTACAGATGACGAGAAGAACCCTAGAACAGGGGCAGCGGGGAAAGATCCAAGACACGGCCAAGTTCATTTTCGGTTTTTGAGGTGTGGTCTATACTTAGATGCCGTCTGCTACTTCGGGTAGTTATCTGTGTGCTATTCTGTGGTGTCATTTGAAACCCCCGCGCGAAAAGTGGGCGAGCCCATACCTACGTCACACTACTTCTGCTAGGGTTCTTCTCGTCATCTGTGAGCTGTATATAAAAAATATTTAGTCTCGTCCAATCGAAATACTGAATATATAATTGAATCTGAATACGTAAAAATGATTTTCAGTGTGTAAATTTAAACAAAAATTCATAATTTTACAGCTTATTATTAGCGTTTAACGAAAAAAAAAATATGCTCAGACCAAGCATATATAAATCGATAGATCTTTTGTACTGGACGAAATAATATGCGTCAGTCTGAAAGCCCGTGCGAAGTTTTCGAGGGAATGTAGATTTTTTTTTTTTGTAAACCTAAAAAATCATATTGAACAGTGAAACATGCCATTTATCGAGGTGTCTGATAGTGAAGTATACCTTGACTCAGCTCTTCATTCCCGGCAGGAGCTCATGTGGTTCGGATTCCACGTTAATCAGCAGGTCCACGTCTCTTATAGCCTCGCTGCTGAAAGGGACGCTAAACTACAATCAACTCAATTCAGCTCTTCATTATGACAGCCCTCATATATTTTCATCATACACTGGACAGCTTCTTTTCATCTAAATAAAAGCCTGTTCTTTCTGCGGGCTGCAGTGGCTCAGTGGTAAAGGGATGGTGCTTATGTTCCCTAGATAGACCCCAACTCGAGCCAGATAAGTTTCAACGCTGTGTACGTCAGTTTTCTCTGTGTGTCAGGGTTCTCCCAGTTTCTCGCTTTCTTCATTCATTATTACCATAACTCTCTCGTTTAGCCTCGATGCATAATAGTGGGACATTAACATATATAAACTTATATTTTCTCTTTGTTTTCATCAGTTAAGACCTAGCCTCTAAGCAGAAAGTTAAAATTTGTTTTGATTTCCATAATCTCCTGTACTATATATGTATTAATTTTTATAATATAAAATGAAATTTAAGTCATCTTTTCATTCCTTGCTTCATCTTTTTTCATAGTATATTTTCTCTGAAAGATCGTCTACCCCTCTAGTACATTAGTAGTCACTGAACTGTTGATTGAGAAAAAGACACATTTTATAAGCAAGAAATGATTTTTCGTACTTTTAAAATAATAATAATTTCTTTTTTTTTCAATTCAAGAAAGAATGTTAAGTTTCTTTCTGTTAACCGGACTGCTTATATACATCAAACTGTTTAATTAGGCTCAAATAACTTCCTCTTAGGTTTTTTTTTTTCCTCTCTCCTGTAAATCTGAAGCTTCTGGTAAACCATTGAACTACTTTCATTTATAACAGCATATTCTATTGAACGTTCCGTTTCACTCTGCACGCGTCATCACATCTCTCACTGCTCATTTCGCTTCCGGAAGAGTAAACTTTTGCCCACAGCACTGTTAAACATTGTTAAAAGGTTATTTTGGTCTTCATTGGTACGAGTGTGTGTGTGTGGGTATACAAACATCGTATCTAACGGTAAAAGAAAATGGTTTGGTTCAAAGTAACAGCACACAGGCTAATAGTTCAGATACACAAGCAACTAGAAGAGCGTTAAGTAAAGGAAAATTGTGAAGATGTGGAAGTGCGGAGGAGAGAAACGTTAGGGGTTTCATGTATTTCGGAGCACCGAACAAGCAAGCATTGAGTTTAGGTCGTTCAGTTAGGCGAAACGTATTCCCTTTATCCGCAGGGGGAGAAAAAAAGAGAAAAAGAAAAACGAAAGATGTTCCGTTCGTTTGATTTGAACCGCTTTTCGTCAGCGTTCAAGTGATGCTCCGATGGTAAGGTATATAGATAGATTGATGAAGCAGTATATAAAGCAATAAGGCGAGAGAGACAGGCGAGCAGGCAATCATAGGCGCAAAAGCTCACAAGCTGTGTTTTGACAAGCGAAGGCCATTGATTCATCTTTCCCATTCCCTCATTACCCTTCTCCTTCCACCTTGCAACAAATCCAATTATCACAGCGAGATGCTTTTGCAGTATCAGCAGTAGACATAATTATTAGACAAGAAACGACATGACAGTGTGGCCAGCTCAAGAGCAAAGTAAATATGGATTTCACCCCCTTGCCGTTTAGATTTTCAGCAGCAGATTTCTCATACGAGAAGCATAAGGTTTATAGAAAATATTGAAAGGGTATATACGCAATTTTTTTTTTTTCTGGTTTTCAGAATTCTTGTTGATTCATGTTTGATTTCAGTGCTGAGTTACGCAAACCCTCATACAATTGTCTCTAAATAACTTAGCACAGCATCAAGACAATATCAAATCATTTCCTCGCATCCTGAAACCGATGGATTTATCCAATTAATGCAAATCGTTAGACTAAACCTTTATGAATACAAAATCGGAAATTGGACGTTAGAATTTCCACGTTTTCTTTTTTTCTTTTTTTAGATGCTGTATTTTTGAAAACGGTTAAACTCGTGTTCACTCATTTTTAATGAAAAATTTATATTAATATATATACGATGAGTTTATTCTTCCTAATTTCATGGGATCGTGAGATATTCTATTCTTGACAAACAGTTTGAATTCACCGTTACCCTTAGCAGCCGCGCACCCAGAAATTTTTATTTGGAGGGATTCAAATCTTAGGAGGGGAAGCCACAACGTATATGCATATGTTGTATTGAACTGGTATTATTATGCACCCGAAAGGACAATAAGTAATTGTAAAATTCTTCCATCTACATTTTCAGAAAAAAGTTACAGAACTAGATTCTTTTTATAATGAGAAAGAGTACAGATTAAGTGTAAGTTCAATTGTTCATGCTAAATCAAGGGTGCCCGAGGAAAATTTTCTAGGGAGGGGCCATCTCTATGGTTCCTATATTACGTCTGGTATTTTTGATATTTAATATGCGTGGTTTGCTATATTACGCATACATTTTCTTGAACCAAGAGGGGCCAGACCTCACCCTGCTCCCCTTCGGGCGCCCATGTGCTACATTATTTATTGTCTTATTAAACAAGTATAATTTTATGGAGAAAGTGTATAAATGTATATTTAGTTACGAAGTTTTTGGGGAGCGGATCGATGGACTACCCTCCCGTAGGTGCCCCCATCACTCCTAGGTTAAGTTATGCATTAAAAGTGAAAAGATAAAAAATAAAAATTCGCTTCAAGTGGTTCAGTCGTTTCCTCATTTTGGGCATTTTGTGAATACAAGATCTTAAATTAAAGTATTATAGAAATTATCTTCCTTCCCCCTTTAGAAGGGGAATGTTCGAGAGCACTGAAACACGTACTCACTCATTTTTAAAGAATTCATCTCCCTAACTTGGGCATCTGAACTATTTTTTTTTTTTTTTTTTTGGTAAAAGTTTGAACCCCTTTCTCCTTTAGAATATGCATTTCAATCAAAATGAAACGATAAAAATCGATTCGAGTTGTGTTCAAAAATTCATTTTAATTGGTTCAGCTGTCTTGGTGACACAAATTCGATTTCTTTTATATATGAGCTGAAATGCTCATTCTTCGCACAGATGTAATAAGTTTATGAAATATATTTGAACCTTTCCCGCTTGAGATACACATAAGGGATGAATCCGGACCTAAAGGGTCATCGGAAGTATCATATTCACTATTACCCCGAAAACTAAGGATTGAACACCAAAATCTGTCGCTTTCGATTATTTTTTACATGTGAACTCCTTCCCATCCTCCACCTTTCACTCCGGGAGACGAATTTGAACTTAAATGACATCAGAAGTACTACTATTCGTATCATCCACACGAACACTTGGATTAGATACTAATATCGATGTTTTTGATTATGTTTACATATCATCTTCCCTCACTCCTCACTTCTTCATGGAGATGAATTTGGACTTGAATAGTATCGAGTTTATCTATTCGAGATCTGATACTTGGGTTACTACTCTTATCTGCGAGACTCGAGAAATTTCTTGTCTCGTCTCGGAAACGACAGGAGAATTGTAATGTTTTTCCTCTGGTATAGAATTTGAAAATGTACTTCTCGTTTCGTTTTTCGAGACGATGCGAAAAAATTATCATTTCGTGGGCAATACTATATGTCACTCCCTTCCCACCTCATCCTCAACCAAGGGTGGATACAGGAGAACTTCTGGGGTTGTAATACTGCCACTTAGAGCTACTTTTAAGAGCTCCAAACTCTGGGATGGGTTTTATTTATATACAAAATAAGAAAGTTTACTCTTCTGGGCGGGGGGGCGATCACCTCGATCGCTTCCCCCTGAATCCGCCCCTGCCCTCAATCTCCATGCCGATTGGTAATGAAATTGTACTTCAAACGACATCGATAGTGTCACTATTTGTCTCAGCTACCCGGAAAACTATGGATTGAACACTAACATCGATCCTTTCGATTATATTTACATGGCATCCCTTCTCCTATTAGTCTCTGTCCTTACTGAAATTGTGGTAAAAGCCTAAGGTAAATCTGAGTCCACTCATGTACCAAAATCATCATAGTTATTGCAGCTGTCTTGGAGGAGTTAGCGAGAAAACATGATTACGTTCGTGTACCAAAGTATGGATCATAATGATACATTTGCCTAAAGCTCATTTAATTCATGATTAATTTCAACTAATGTTTATTGGTGGATGAATTTCTTTAATCTGCTTATCTTTCGAACAGGAAACAATCTCTAACTTAATCTTCTATCAATTATTTCAACAGAACAGTGTTATCACGGATGGCTAGGTTGAGTTGGTGTAAGATAGTTGCTTGGCTATTGCAAGATCTGTCTGTCTCAGCTTTGAATCCCGTTTAGGATTTGGATGATACTGTTGGAAAGAAGAAGTTAGTTATTGGCGAAACTAGTTTAATTTTATGCACATGCCGAGTTTTTAAAAAGAAGAAGAAGAATCAGATGAAATATGTAGTTAGCTGACAGAACCGGATCCAGGATTTTCTGAGGGGGGGGTGCACCAAATAACAGCCAGTACATTTGAATTACATTTGAGTTTTTTAAATGCCTTTAGGCACCTGTGGTGTGAATGAGAAGTTGCCCTGGAAATGCTAAGTATCTGCTCTTTGATGAATTCTTTTATTTCAACCTTCAGATTATTGACTGAATCTATTGATTTTGCAAAACTCACTGCTAGCTTCTCATTTTAGGTAGTGTATATTTACAACGAAGAGGGGGGGGGGTGCACGTGCATCTTTGCACCCCTCTAAATGCGGCCCTGTTAACTGATAAAAAATGTGTTGAATATAAAATATATTTTGCTTCGTTTGGACATAGAGTAAGCGGGGGTGAAGCGCCCATTTTTTTAATATTGTATTTATTTGCGACTATGAATCGAAATGCATAGGAAAACAAACTATACGAAATGGAAGATACTTCTTTCAGTATTTCTACCTGGAAGCTACATTATGTAATGTTTCATGCTGAAGGAGATACATTGATGTTTGTAAAGTAAGAGCAAAATGGACATCGTACCCCATCGCCCGGGTAAAACACCCACATACGTGGGGTAATATGCCCACCCAGCTAACACCAAACTATATAAGGCGAAAATTCATAGCATTTGAAAATCACGTTAGTATAGGTGTTCTCACACTACAAGAAATTATATTACGGTATATTACGATACAAGTTACAAAAATCTAACTTTAAAGCATTTAGTTACAAATATACTTCTTAAGCTTTGAAAGTACAGAATAGAAAAACACGTATTAATTGAAAATTCGATATGGAAAAGCTTGTTTGGCTCCATTCTAATTGTGAAATATAAGTGTCTTGATATAAGTAAAATATAAGTTTTGCACAACACAATATTAATAAGATAAAGCGGTCTTACTGGAGTACTACGCTAACTCCAAATAAAAAGTATGATAAAAGAAGAAAAACACACACACTAGGTGAAGGAAATGAACAGAATTTACATGTTTCTACTTTTCTGAGACAGTGAGTGTAATTTAGGATACACATTTGGAAACCGGGTACATACTTCATGGAGCCACATTTGACAACGAATACACTTGATCCACTGACATGTAGACATTGGTCCAGTACGTTTATAATGTCCACCACAGATTCCGCAATAGTTATCTTTATCTGTATCAGATGAATGTGTACGGTTGTACTGATTTTCGCCTGAAACACTTAAACTTTTTCCGAATAATTTAGTAGAATGCATAGTTTGTTTTGACTTTTAGAACTTATTTGGATCGCCTACGTTCTTCTTCTACTTAGGAGGAAGGAAGATGCTGTACTAGATGTTGCTGATCTCTGTCGAGAGCGAAACTCATGTCCAGTCAGAATTGTCGCTCGTAGCCTTTGCCTGGAAGTAGAGGCTGGTACAACAGTACCGGTGTAATGTCTTCAAATCACCGTATTGTTTCTATTAACATGTTGAGCTCCATTTGCTGTGGGGATTCTAGTTCTACTGTGGCATTATGTTCCACACTGAAAGTAGATGGCACATTTTACGTTGTGAGAGAGGGTAGGCCTGGACTTGACAAGTTGGAACTAGAGCTGGAATTAGAGCAACACTCTTCCCGATGGGTGTTATTGAATTATATCAGTATTGAAAGGGAATATTGCACAGGCATGGAATCCAGCCGCTCGATGTTCTACTGTCGCTGCTTTCGACCATCCTTGATTATTTAGTTGTCCAAATTAGAAGCGTGTGGGTTTGTGATCAGAATTTGCTTTGATTCAATGTGAACATGCTGCATAAAAATGTATTTTGAGAAGTTAAGAAAATGCACGATCCAATGGTTGCAGATAATGGATTGAGTGACTTAGGAGACATAACAAAATTATGTCATTGACTGCAGCATAATCAAGTATTTCAGTATTACTGGAATGGCAAGTGTGTCCGTAGGGTGAAACTCCCACGGGTCATTCACCCCGACACCAAGTGAGCAGATCATCCCGATGTCAAATACGATAGTTTCAGTTCATTAAACTCCCAACACTGCATGGCATGGCGGCACGCCATTATTGCATCAGAAGAACTGAACCCTACTTTATGCAACGCACATGCATTGGATTTCCCAATGCACCAATCATTCTTTCTCCATAAATCTGAAACGTTCAAAAAACATTCCAAGTAAAAATTATGTATTTACCACATTTAAATCAGTCTGTACGCCTTCAATTTGTTCACACAATGTAGTTTGGTGGCACCTTTGTCTTCCATAGAATTGCGCCTTCACACAATCGTATCACTGTTGCCACTTCATGTCCCCTTCCTGGTTTTTTGAGAGGATGGGCATTTTCCCTCACTGGGAATTTTACCCCCGCTTACTCTAAGTATTTAACGATGATACATGGCATAGGTTGTGAATGTTGAAAAAAGATCTGTGTTTATAAAAATAATAGCAAAATAAAATTGAGTTTTCAACTGGAGCAGTCGGTAGGATAAGTATTAAGCTATAACCATGTATATGAAAGCACTTTAAATTGTAATGAACAATTGGTAGATTTTTTGGTAGATACAGGAGCTGGTGTATTTGCAATAGGACATACATCATCTGTATTAAAAGGAAAACCAATAGAACCATTTCAAGGACGGTTAGATAATGCGAATGGTTCGCCTATTAAAACTGTAGGTAAATCTACGGTTAAAGTTCAACATGATATGTTTAAACCCATATTAGGCAGAAGTTGGTTAGATGCGGTGTATCCTCAATGGAGGATTCAATTATCGAATATGTTGAATAACTCGGAAGATATGAAGTAGGTTGACATGAATAAGGATACGTCAGTGGTTACATTACAGAATCAATTATTAGTACAATTTAATAACGTTTTTAATGGTTCGACTAATGTACCTACTACGGAGTTTAAAGTATCTATACCGCTCAGCCAAAATGTTACACCTATTTTTAGAAAAGGCTATGATGTACCTTATTCCTTAAGAGAACCAGTTAAATCAGAACTGGATAAATTGTGCAAAGCAAAATATATATTTTAGTCCCAACAAGGATCTTATAAAATAGAGGATCTGCCCTTATAACAAAATCTTGAAGCCATACGTCACAGTTTCACCACCCCTACTCTGCCCACTCCGCCCAATAAGATCGCAATGCTTTGAGCCAACAATCATGGCGGAAACGAAAGTAGGCAATCAGACGAAGGCGAAAACGAGAGTAGCCAATCAGACTTGCCGATGCTAGGGTTTTTTTTTTTTTGGCTTCATTAATTTAATACGATGAATATGCATATAGGCAGATCCTCTATTTCATAACATCTTTGAGATCCAACACATTTTTTTTTTATCAGTTAACTACATATTTCATCTGATTCTTCTTCTTCTTCTTTTCAAAAACACGGCATGTGCATAAAATTAAATTAGTTTCGCCAATAACTAACTTCTTACTTCCAACAGATACAGGTGGATTATCCATTAACCATCCATATCATTATTACTACTCATTTATCATTGTATCCTTTAGCCAAAAAATACATAATTATGGGATGAAAAACTTAAAAAATAAATAAATAGATAAATGAGAAATGTAATTAATGTTTTTTTTCGTATATCATCTTTATGTTTTTGCGCATTGATTAATATGAAGCGTTTTTTTTTTTTTTTTTTTGCCTTATTACTTTATATAAATATTAGAAAGACAAAACCCATGGTGATTCGAACGAAGGAGTCGGTGTCAAATATAAAATTAGGAGGCAAGAAAGTAGAAAAGGTGACTAGTTTTCGATGCCTGGGTAGTATTATTAGTGATGATATGAAGTGTGAACTTGAAACAAAAGCAAGAATAGGAATGGCGAAAGAAGTCTTTAGGAGGAAGAAGATACTATTTTGTGGGTTCTTGAATAAAGATTTGAGAAAAAGACTCATAAAATGTTTACGTGTGGAGTATTGTACTGTATGGATCAGAAACATGCAAAAGCGATGAAAAATGACTGAAAGCTTTCGAAATGTGGGTGTGGAGACGAATGGAGAGAATTAACTAGGTAGAATGAAAACAAATGACAGGATGTTAGAAGTGGTGGGGGAGAAAAGAACAATTATAGACATTATTAAGAAGAGGAAGAGAAACTGGTTGGGACATTGGCTAAGAAGGAATTGTATCATAAGGAACATTTTAAAGGCTTTGGTAGTAGGAAAGAGAGGGGGAGGGCGATTAATGAACGATATCAAAACAGAGAAATCGTACGTAAAGACGAAGAGATTAGCAGATGACGATGTAGCATGGAAGCTTCTCAGTTGCGGTATGTGATCTGCCGATAATGGCAGAATATCTATGATGATGATGACTTTATCAAAATAAACTTGCATTATACATACATTCAATATTATTTAAATTACATTTGATTGTTAAATATTAATATTACGTAAAATAAAACTTAATTTCCACGAATAAAAGCCATTTAAATATAATTTGAAAAGAAAATCTGTATAATAATATAATTTTACAGTTTATTTCAGAGAAAACAAAAAACAAAAAATAGTTTCTAGTGTAATGGTATACCAAAAAAAAAAAAAAAAAAAAACACCATTAATCACATAAAATCGATTGAAAAATTTTGCAGGTACAAAGGCTATTTAAAGAAATGGTACGGACCACCTTTCTAGCTTGCATTTCTTAAATTGAAACGTCATGCTGCAGATATTAGTGATATTTTAATTTATGAAATGTTATATAAAGTATATCAGGTGCTGTTTTTAAGCATACTTAGAAGAAACTCCTCCAACGAGTAAACTACCTCTTATGGATTTTTTTTTTTTTTAAAAAAAGAAAAGACTCTGTACAAATCTGGACAAAATTGCCTTACTCGCTTTTCAGAAATCGTTTAAGAAAGAACGAACCCCCAAGAGTAAAATACCCTTTATGGAATTTCTTCAGAAAATCTTCTTTCATCATATTCATAGATTATTAATACAATATTCGTTTATGAAATATGAATAAAATGGTTAGAGTCATTTCTGAGAAGATGAAAATGTCCTTCATTCAGTTAGCTGTCCCTATTTTTGGAAATAATAATAGAAGGAAGTAATTTATAAAGACCTGAAATTCAAAATTTAACTTCGATGTGTTGAACGGTCTGGCCTCCTGGCGAGTGTACGTATTCATATTGGAACGGATATATGGATGCACAAACATACAGAGAGATATCCAAAAGGAAAAATCAATTTTTCGGCATGTAAGAATCATAAAACGCATAAAGTCGTTAAAATTTCCAATTCGGTTCTTTTTCAAGAGCATCGTATCTCTCCTATCCTTGCTCGTAAGTAGGAAACAGGAAACTAATAATAATAATAATAATAATAATAATAATAATAATAATAATAATAATAATAATAATAATAATAATAATAATAATAATAATAATATCTTCGTTTGTAACAACTTACTCACATGTTTTCCAACAAACACAGTAAAGTTTCCAGGGAAATAAGAAACTTTTTTTCAAGCCTGATAAACAAAAAAAAAAAAAACTTTTCCTTTACCAAGTTAAAAAGCCGAAAATGACCCAAATAAACTGGATTTTATAGTTTTCCTATGAAAAACTGAGTTTAAACCGAAAAAGGCACCCAATCACCAACACCAAAAAATAGTAACAACTCGAACGAAAAACTGTTTAACAGGAAGATGGAAGCAGCACAGTCCCACTAACCTTTTCTATTTATGTAAAATACATATTTGATTAGTTTCTGGTTAATCAATGTAAAAAGGTTTAAGATGAATAATACTTTAGGACAATAAATATCATACATGTATTCAATATTTCTCAATATATATCAGAAAAAGACTGTACCCTTTTCTTTAGTTTTTTCCAGATGTCCAGTGTGTGGAGAGGTGTCACTGACAAATATTGCTGTTAGATACTCCAAGTTCTGATTGAAATACTCGCCGTTTCCAAAACCACATTTTTTTTTTTTTTTTGGTTCAAGATTGAGCACCCACAAAAACAGAGGGTATTTTGTCCTGTGAAATACACAAAGATAATGTCCGTTATCACAGTTCAACGCAACTTTAGGCGACAGTTTGGGGTAAATTCACTTGATAAGAACTCCATTAAGCGTTGGCAAACACAACTCATGAAGAAGGTTGCCTATGCAAAGGCAAAAGTACTGGCCGTCTTTTACATTCAGAGGAGGCAGTGGATAGAGTACGGCAATCCTTTCAAGACAGCCCCACGAAGTCCGTTCGGAAACCGAGCCGTTAGTTAACACTGTCCCGTTCAACAGTCTGGCGTGTTTTACGTAAGCGTTTGAAATTCAAGACTTAGAAACTGTTACTTGTGCAGGCATTCACTGAAGATGACAGAAAAGTTCTCACTGTCTTCCGTGTAAATTGGGATTCCTGGAAAATATGATTTTAGGGACAGGGTAGTCTCCAGTGATGAGGCCTTCCATATCAAACGCAAAGTTAACAGACATAATATTCAAATCTGGGGTTCAGAATATCCTCGGCGAATCACTGAGCATGTTAGAGATTCTCCAAAGTTGAATATCTTTGCTACCTTGTGCAGAACGAAGCCTTATGAAGTATTTTTATTTGCAGATAGTACTGTAAAGGGACACTCGTACCTTGACATGTTCCAGATGTGGTTGATACTACAACTTAAAAAAGACTTGCTGAAATTTCATTTTCCAACAGGATGGAGTTCCATCCCACTTATATAATGACGTGAGCAGGTATCTGAATGAACATAACGCACAGCGTTGGATAAGTCGCACTGGTTTTGATGATGACGCATTGTTTTGATGGCTCCAGATATGACATCATGCGACTTCTTTTTATAGGGCTTTGTCCAAGATCGCGTCCTTGTCCTATCATTGCCTCGAGATTAGGGATGGCCACATTTTCCGGAAAAACGGAAAACGGAAAATATTTTTTCCGGAAACCGGAAAATTGAAAACGGAAAACGGAAAATTTTCCGGAAAATCGGAAGACGGAAAATTTTCCGGAAAAACGGAAGGTGGAAAATTTTCCGGAAAAACGGAAACGGAAAATTTTCCGGAAAAACGGAAAGCGGAAAATTTTCCGGAAAAACGGAAACGGAAAATTTTCCGGAAAACGGAAGACGGAAAATTTTTCGGAAAAACGGAAGGCGGAAAATTTTCCGGAAAAACGGAAGGCAGAAAATTTTCCGGAAAACGGAAGACGGAAAATTTTCCGGAAAAACGGAAGGCGAAAAATTTTCTGGAAAATGAAAATGTTCACTTGGAATAGTGACATTGGTCGTCTTACATTAAGAAATATAAGGAAAAATGCTACGCGAAAACAAGTAAATGAGGCAATGCTCTTCACCATCTAGTGCTATAGAAACGCAACTCAAACTGAACAGTGGACAGGAGAGGAAAGGTCGAGTAAATCAGCGACGAAACATTCCTTCCTGCTACATCTATCTGTACACTTGCGTAATCATGTACTTTTTTTGTTTGCGTGAGGGCTTGCAGATCATTCGTTTGCACGAGGAAATTCCGATCATATGTGTGTTTCGGGGAATCCCCGATTATGCTTGTACCTGATGGCACGACAATGGCAGTAAAGAGAGCTGGCAGTGTGTTATTAATACAACTGGTATGTTTATATTCCAACCATTTCTTCATTGCTTATCGTGACCACGGTGATCTGTCAAGGTCACAGATCCTGGGGGGCCGGGGGCAGCCCCCTCAAATTTCATGTGGACTCCGCATTGTATTTATAAATATACAATATTTTGCACAATTTGAATTCAGTTTGTCTTAAAACCCTCATATACATGGGCGTCTCTGGCGGGGGGACGGGGGGACGCGTCCCCCCAAACTTTGAAATACGAAATATTCAATATTTTATTTTAATTTAATTTATTTAGATACTCACTAGCAGTTAGATCATTTCCTTTGATGTTCCCCCCAAATTTTACATGCCAGAGACGCCAATGCTCATATATACCTTCTGCATCTGAATGGATCCCCAAAGTTACAGAGAAATCGGCGCCCTAGATTCTAAGGAATCCACACGCAGTAGTATTGGCGGGAGTACACTACGGATTCCAACTGAGCTCAAGCGTTGTTAGTACATCGGATTAACATTCAGACGATGTTCGATTCGAGCGCCCTACCCGTCCCGACTGTTTTTTTTCTGTAAGTTTATTACTCAGTTACATCCGACCAGAGTTGGCGTGGGTCAATGAAAACTTGACCCACGACCCACCACCAACCATGACCCACGACCCACTGTGACCCACCACCCTCCGTGACCCACTCTGATCCACCACCCACCATGAACCACTCTCATCCATTGTGACCTACTCTGACTCACCAAAATCCATCGTCATCAACTCTGAACACGATCCACGGCCTCTTCTGTACTGACTAAAGAGTTTACATTTGTAATAAAACAAGACTGTGAAATTGTCACTAATCGGAGTTTGAATTTCTAGTCAATTGCTCAATAATGGTGAATTTGACCTTTACGATATTAAATGGTAAAGTGTTTATCAGTGAGGAAATTGAAGCACTTCGAGGCGGGGGAAAATTAGTGTGTGCCTAAAATATACTTGTACTAAGAGAGTATTCTTGCAAGTGTTAATTTCTGAACGCTTTCCAAAAGAAACTTCTATTCACGGGAAAATACCCCTGTACAATATGGAAAAGGTTATGGTTTCTCAGTTCACAGTATTTTTCTCACAAAAGACTTGAAAATCAGTTTTTCATAGTGTATAAAGGTGCACGAGTACTCTTTGAGAGAGCATCTCCATAAAGTATGCTCATAATTGTAAGTTGTGTAATCACTAAAACGCCACGTTAAATTTAATTTACCACCTCAAAACCAATCTGAAATCGGGTTTATTTCCTGTTGTCTCCAGTACTTTTTCGTGGTAAATCATCCGCAGCGGAATGATGTGCATCCTTCAGCCAAGAAATAACTACAGTAGCTCATCTACTTTGAGCTTGTCTAGCGGTGAGCCATTAACATTGATGAACAACAAGTTAGACAATGTTCGAGCACTTAGTCTATTTCTAATATCGGTCGTCTGTAAATTCATAAGGGAAAATCCCAGTTCGCACTTTGTCGTGGAAATTGATAATACTTCTACCCGATTCTGCAACTCCTCATCGACAATCTGCTTGTTAGACTTAAGTCTGATAACGATTTTTTTTTTGATCAGTTTTGAAATACTCAGCAAGAAGTATCGTCTCTCTATCACCATACAACATTTTTTTCTATATCGACCATGTCAGTTGGCAATGTCGACTCATGGAGAACAGAAACTTCATCTACCACACCTTCGATAGGGAATCTTGTGCATAAATTATCAATTAAAGCCTGATAACTGAAGATTTCTCATTTGTTTATATATTTAATTTTTGTAATTACACATGAAAGTTTGATGCCATTACCAAGTTTCCTCCCCCCTCTAGAAAGCGAAAGGGAATGAGGTTCCTGGAAAGTGTTCAGAGGTGAATTTCCCTCTTTCTTCCGTTTCAATTACCACACTGCTGTTTGCCATGGACCTAATTACGATGAATTTCAATTAAATTATCATAGTATAATTATTTCCTTGATGAATTATCGATACTTTTCAGTGGAAAAAAGGATGAAATTTGAAAGTCCCAAACCAAGGTAAGTAGACCAACGTAAAGGGAAAAAAAGAGTAAAATTTTCCATATAATTATGTGTACAATCCAAACTTAAACTTTCCATGTAATTAAGCTTACAGTACAAATTTTATGCCTATTTTTTCTCACAACTTTGTGGGTTGATTGTCCTGTGCTGTAAGCGCTCCATATAATAAACATAAGCTTCAACAATTATTATAGTAGAAAGCAATGGATATATGAAGCAAAGCACTGTATTTTTTGTTGCTGATTTTTTCTTAACTAATATCGATCGTTTTCGATCATTTTTACAAACCAACTCACTATCAATTTTCCATATATAGAAAGTGCCCCCCTCCACAAAGGAGAATTTAAAAAAATGCTAGGACACATTCTGTTTATTTTCAATAAAGAGCTAATACACTGAATTTCAGCTCCGTAAGTTTAACGGCTTGCAAGGTACTCATTTTCCTTTCCAACAAGTTCGGATCCTCACTACCTCCTTAGGATATTATATATTATAATGAAAGCAATATAACATTTCAGTTTGGATTAAGGCCTAACTATATACCAAATGTCATTTCATTTGACTTTGAAATTTGACCGTGATAATCAGGCACACATAGTTACATTCAATTTTTATGTAATCATTTATATATTACAATGATTCAAAAATGTATTTTTTCCAGTAGTTAGCTCCTCTAAAATCTCACAGGTCTCGAAAGCCAAGTAGTAGTATAAGCCATATTGCTATTATTACAATTACAAATATCAATATCCCAAAGTGCCTGAAGTTCCTTTTACACTTGGTTAGATAAACTCACCTCAGGCAAGTAAACAGAAACAAATGGAAAAGGAAGGGAAATGAAGTCTTGAAAGTAAAACGGAGACAAATTTACCAGTCTTCAGAAGATACTGTCTACAATGCAGTGAGATAGGGTCGGTAGATCAGACTGAGTCGGTGGGTCGCAGTGGGTCATGGTGGGTGGTGGGTCGCAGTAGGTCACGGTGGGTGGTGGGTTGCAGTGGGTCATGCTGGGTGGTGAGTCGCAGTGAGTCACGGTGGGTGGTGGGTCACAGTGGCTCATATGCTGTTGACCCACTGACCCACTCAGAAAACTTGACCCACTTGACCCACCGACCCACTCCGACCCGTCCGACCTGTGCCATAGACTTTTTAACCCTAAGATAAATTCAATTCTACTGATGTAATTCAATTTTACACTTTACTGTAGTGTTACCCCCATCTTGCAACTATAAGCGTCACGAATTCCAAATACCGGTACTATTGACTACAAATACCATAGTATGTAGCACTACTTGAAACTAGCGCCAGCTATTCATATAATGATCTATTCCACATAATTCTCTTCATAACTTTTTCCGCTAATTTCTCTTAAACTGAAGGACGATTCCACCTAGTCATCGATAAATCAATTCAGTTCTCAATGCTGACTTATTGTCTATGTTTCTGTATGCATTTGAAATAGGGATGCGCACGAGATGAGTCGAGACAGAATTTTCCTGAAAAATTCGAGTCGAGACACAGCTCTTCCAATAGAGAAATATATATTTTTCGAGTCGAGACGTCATTTTCATAGCACATTTTCGAGACGAGACAGTCTCAAATCTTGTCTCGTGCGCATCCCTAATTTGAAAGTTTTACTTATTATTAGAGCAACCCAAAAGCATACAAAGCATAAAAAGCATAATAGCTATTTACACATATGGTTGGTACCTTGAACACGGTTGTTTCTATCTAAGGGTGCAGAAGAAACTAATTTTAAAAAATAATTTTAATTTTAGAAAATAAAGCATAAAGTATAATTTAAAAGATATAGGACAATTCTTTAAAAAATCTCTTTAACTTCAAGTTTAATATACTGTATTAATATTTTTAAGAAACAATATTTACAATGCAAAATCATTGAGAACATAACAATGCAACAATGAAAAGCTTATTTTTATTTCTGTAAACTTTTTGGTCTAATCTTTTGACGTGGAGAAAAGAATAAAGGACAAGAAGAAGGAAACTTCCACCAACAATGAATAGTACACAAAAGAACTCCACACTATATTGTTATGTGTACCTCTTGAAGTTGGGCACTTTCTGTACTTTTTGATGGCATCTTTTACTTTCCCTTTCTGTATATATGCACTTCTAAGGCGCACACAAGTGATTTAAAAAAACTGACTCGAGTAAAGCCTCTCTTTACAGTGCATTAGGTAGAAAGTTCATTAAATATGAAAGAAACTGGTTGCATAAAATATTAATAAATAGATCAAGATAATTAGAATATTTAATGTATAGTAAATATTATACGTTATACACGATTAATGTAAAACAATGATTGAAATTAATAATAAAGCATAGTTTGGTGTTGCTCTATTTATTATTCTACATTTATGTTTTGTTACTAAATTGTGAACTCCTAATTATTATTATTATTATTATTATTATTATTATTATTATTATTATTATTATTATTATTATTATTATTATTATTTTATAAACGTAGATGATAATCTAGGTGCTGCTACCTCTGTATCTCAGATTATCGCTTCACCTGGCGCACGCTCAAATGCATCTAAAGTAACAGAAAGATCCCAAGAAAAACTGTTTTACAAATAAGGGAACATAGTAGTATCTAAGAAACAGAAAAGAATTCTGTCTTATCTCAGAGACCCTAAACCTTGTTGTTCCGCAAGAGCAGAGGTGCTTGATAGTAAAATAAGTAATATGGTACCAAAGGATCTTCTTCCTTTGCCTTTCGTTGAAGTAATTCGGTTTCTTGAATTTATGAATGAAGTAGAACCAAGTTACCACTCACCATCCAGGCAAACTGTGACTCGCCGTATTGAGGTCTTGTTTCCTAAGAAATGTGGCTGCGGAATCGATTGATTTGACAACAGATAACTGGGCTTCGCAGGCTACGGAAAGTTATATTACAATCACAGTCCACTATATGCTTCCATATAAGTTCAATAAGTTCAGTCCTTCAAATAATTGAAATAGAAGTGAGGCACACAAGGGTAAACCTAACTCAGCACTTAGTCCATGTTGCAGAGTAGTGGTATATTTTAGATAAAATACATGCAATTGTCTATGACAATGCTAGTAATATCACAAGTGCGGTACGAGAACTTCCGTATGCAAGCATATGTTGTTTTGCTCAGACCCTACAAATCTGTATAAATAAGGGTCTTGCAATAGAATAAATCGAGAAAATGTTAAGTGTTGTTAGTCGGATTGTTTCCCACTTTAAACATAACATGTTAGTACGTTGGCAACGTCAGAACTGGAAAAACAGTAAAGGTTATTAGAATTGGAAGTACATTTCCTTATACAGCAAGTTAAAACTCGATGGAACAGCATACATGGAATGCTTGAGAGATTGATAGAACAAAGAAGAGCTCTTAACAATGAATTATCAGATAGAAATGTAACAAAGGCGTCAGATTGCAAGAAGTTTAACCCTTTAAGGATATCCGCTTTCTGACGTAAATTTTAGACTTTCACTCAAACAGCTACTGCTTCCTTATTATTTATTGTAGGATCATGGTTCATACCTCGTTTTTCTCACGATAGAGCATACTTACCAACGGTACCACGTGTCCGTATCATAAACCTTAACCGGAAAAACCGAAAAGAAACGGAATTTTTCTGAAATAAAATCACCCCTTCGTAACACTTGCGCCCCTCGGGCCCGGCTCCGGTTTCACGTAGGGATCTAAAAAATTGATAAATACCCAAAGGTACACACAATCCTTATGCAAGTTTCAATCTGATATCTTGAAAACTAAAGGCGTGAAAAAGTTTTGAAATTTGCCTTAAGAAAAAAAGTCACGTCCCTTCGCATCACTTGGCGCCGCCAAGTTGACCATCCGGTTCCAAAACGCATCTGCGGTGTTCTTTGGTCCATCCTTGACTTGAAAAATAAAAAAAAAATCCCGGCTTAAATACATGTTATAGAACCTAAATAAGCGGTCAAAGACGATAGTACGCCATGGTATATAAATGTACCAGAACTCTTAAAAAGGTTAAACTTCCTACAGACTAGGGATGATCACATTTTCAGGAAAAACGGAATATAATTCTTCCGGAAACTGGAAAATTAGAAAGGAAACACGGAAAATTTTCCGGAAAAACGGAAACGGAAAATTTTCCGGAAAAACGGAAACGGAAAACGGAAAATGTGATTTCCGGAAACCGGAAAACTCTTTTTCCGGAAATGGCCATCCCTACTCGAGATCTGACGGAGCTGCGAGAGCGAATTACAGAAACCTTTGCAGCCGTTGCAAGAGACACATTGATTCGAGCATTGTAGGAAAAGGACTATTGACTAGATCAGTGGTTCTCAACCTTTCTCACTGACGTCACACTTTACTGAACGTCCAGGACGTCGCGACATACTTATTTGATATTTTTAGTATAAATAATAACAATAATAATAATAAATATTATAATAGTGAAACCAATTAGTTTTTATAATAGTTCTATATAGCACTGAGCATTATTGCTACCGCTGGAGATGTTGACGTCGTGTTTACAACCTTCCCGCAATCCTCGATTTTTACTAGTTATTATTAAATTCTTCATGATTTTTAAGTTCTAAAATTTCCTTACACACCTTAGGGGACTGCGTGACATAGCAATGTCCCGCGACACATCGGTTGAGAACTATTGGATTAGATATCTTCCGTATCACAAAAGACTCCCATATTGAATCTTTGTAAGGCAGGTAAAAAAACTGATATATTACCTTGCTTTTGGAATATAAAGTATCCTTATATTACGTTAGGGACCACGAACACATTTTTTTTGGAAGAATATATTCTCCGGATACGTGTACAGTATATATATATATATATATATATATATATATATATATATATATATATATATATATATATATATATATATATATATATATATATATATAGGGTACAGCGGGGTAATTTGCATAATTTCAGACATTTTCTCATATATCTCAGAAACTGTAATTGGTATTCAAATAAAAAAAATGTGTACAAAAATTTTGAACCTTGCTATTACTTAACAATTTTTCTTAAGATTGTATATGAGATATATCATTGTGAAATTTGGGTATTCAATTTCCTCGCCGAAATTTTGAAAAACGTAAATATGAGGGGCAATTTGAATAACGAGTGGGGTAATATGAATAACCAACAAAATAAGCAAGTCTTATAGAAATAATGCATAAACTATTTAATAGTTAGATTGCAAATTATACGGTAGTTGAAATATGCTAATTTTGAATGAAAAGAAGTACGTAAATTGTAAATATACGTCACCTGTAGCTATCTTTTTGAATGTAGGTCTATACTTAAAAAAATGTTAGGAACACTGTCTAAGGCAAAGAGCCGTAATAGGTTAATTCATCTTCCATCGTTCGTATTTAACGACAATGACAACAAATAAACTGTTTTCGACCTTCTGCACCGACACAAACTTCGTGGAACCATGTCTTACAACGCTGGCAATGAATCCAGTCTCACTTTCTAGCAGAACGTTCTGAATAGTAATTAAGAAGGCAAAAACAGCAATTCCATGTTTGATTTTCATTGCGTGCAGCCATCTTTAGACTTAGGCCTACATTTTCAGCACTGGAAGGGGTAGAGGAAATCAGTTTCTTTCGAGCTTTCATTTGTATTTTTCTTGGCCGATTCTGTATTAGCACTCTTATTTTTGTAGTGTCCTTGGATTTTGTTCCACCTGATGCTTGCGTCTTTTTTCGGAGTTGTTTTATTCTCATTGCCCAAATATTTTCAGAAGTTGAGTGGCATGATTTTCCTGTGACACGACGTCTCTTCTGCACGCAAACTTTTTCTGGGCTCGGAAGCACTTATTGTATGGATTCATTTATAGGCTTCGTTGGGACAAAGTTTTAACAGCCATGACCGGAAGAAGAAGGCTCGTTGTTAAGATCTTCTTCCCGAGAAGACTGCTCCTCAAAATGTGTAGCAAGGCCATACGTTTCCGAAGGGGCGAATCGAAATTCTTCAATAGCTTGTAGACTAAAGGGGTATATACCGGTACATGAAAACGCATTAACTACCAGTCCAACAGAAGCTGTCCGCTTCAAGGCTTCAGTGAACAAAATGCAGAACTGAGGTTTACTAATTACTGAGCTCGGGGTTTTGTGAATCCAGATAGTTGCTTCTTGGTGGTAATTGGCTTTAAGGGTCTTAAAAACAGAACAATCGAGTGGTTGTAATACGTGTGTTGTGTGCAGGGGTGCCCTTCCCCCCAAAGCTGATGGCGCACTCCCCCCAAAACTAATAATCTCTTCCCTCCTCAAAACTCAAGTCCTCTAAAAAACAATTGCCCAGTGTAGCAGTAGTTTCTATAGTACTAATAATTGTTTTTTTGTTGTTGTTTTGATTTCCTCTAGTAGTATTATATAATGCTTGTAGTAGTAGTAGGGGCGGTAGTAATTATAAAAAGGCATTACTTTTATTAGTAGTCTTGGTAGTGTACAGTACTAAATATGTTCTACAAGGATATTGAAGGGTATAAAAACTTCTACACACTGTGTATGGCACAGGTATTCTTTTTTTACAATTAGTAGTATTATTTTTTCTTTACAAAATATTGATATAATTCCCTTGTACATGAAAAGTAAGACGCAAGTTATTGAGTTTGATACCAAAAGAAAATGTTGTCCTCGAAATTAGCCTACAAAAAGAAGTGATATCCAACAAAAAACATTCCTGTAAAAGAGCCAAGTACGAGTAGCCTTAAAAAGAATTGAAATCACAAAAATAGGCGCCAAGTTCTGGTGGACAACAGTTACAAACACTCAAGGAATCACTTTCAAATTTAGATTTGAAACTTGGCTATTGTCTGTATGGTTACCATTAGCTCACAATTATGTCAAACTACTTTATAATTTTCAACAAACAAAATAGGCAAGTTTCAAATCTAAATTTGAAAGTGATTCCTTGAGTGTTTGTAACTGTTGTTCACCAGAACTTGGCGCCATCCTTTCATATAGCAACTTGCGCGGTACTTCATTCATAGAGTTTCTAAGCAGGGGGTAGGGGATTCATTCTCGAGATTAAAAAAAAATCGCATCGTGTTCCAATGTTATTCTGACGACAGCAAAATTACTTATTCGACATTAGAGTAAAATTCTTCCCCAATTTTTTTCTCGATGGCACAACTTGCGTCATTCATCCCTCCTGTGGGCGGCCCTTCTCTCTTAAAACAAACCAACCTTTCCTTTCATACGGCTACTTGCGCGGTACTTCATTCATCGAGTATAGAAGCAGGAGGTACGGGGGTTCACCCCGGAAAATTTTTGAAAATTAGCTTCTCAAAATCGTGTTTTAATGCTATTCCGACAGTAAAATTGCTAGTTCGAAAGTAGAGTAAAATCACCCCCAAAATTTTTCTCAATGGCGCAGCTTGCGCCATACATCCCCCCTGTGGGCGGCCCTGGTTGTGTGTGGAGGAGGTAAAGCATTTCGATGTCATGACTTTGGCAGAACTCTAAGGACAAAAGTTGTGAGTGAGATTTTGGATTTTAAAGTTCGGATTTTGGTGTACGCCTTTGAATATTACTACAGGAGGTATAAAAGACCCTCTGACAATTGCAGCATGCTATAACCGTTACATTTTCCTCGCGCTCAACAGATGTTACACTTGTCACCTCTTTTCTACCCTTTTCTGCAAAAATTTTAGAGGTCTGTTATTTAGAGGAAGTCTACTTTCGTCCATATTATAAATACTGTTAGGATGTTTGTGGAGATCGTACTCGTTCATTAATTTTCCCAGTAAGTCAAAGTAAGAATTCGCAGTTTCCTTGTTAACACCAGAAGCTCTCGCTTTTCAGAAACAAATATAAAATAGAAGGCCTATAATTCTAATTCCACTGGTATTCAAATTGCCCCGTTTTGAATTATCCAAATTGCCCCGCAGTCGACGAATATTCCATTCAGAACGTGGTGTGAAAACTGCTCATTAGTTGACGTCAGCGTACAGTATATCAATGTCCCACATACTACTGATACGATTATAATCCAGAGCGGTTTCATTTTATCCAGTTAATAATAAGGAAAGCTTAAGGAAACAACGTTGAAAATTATAACGACCTAAAAATACAAATATTCGTGCTTATCTTGCAACAAGCAAAAAACGTGCAAGCCTTCAGAATCGCAGGAATGGTTTGTATTTCTGCGAGCGACTTCTGCAAACCACCATCTACAAATCCACCGCAGGTTCACTAACATGGCAAGCCGCGTTTCCAGTCCAGCTGGCAAAATGATTAACATTATTCAAATTCCCCGCCTATTCGAATTACCCCAATGTACCCTATATATATATATATATATATATATATATATATATATATATATATATATATATATATATATATATATATATATATATATATTACTAGATAGATAGATAGATAGGATGCACAATTTATCTTGATCATCCGCTATAACGGACAAACCAAAAGAGAGAGAAAAGCGACACTTAGCAGGAAGCAACAATAAGGAGGACATCTTTGTATGTATTAAACAGAAAGATACAACAGTGTTGCCAACCCAATAAAAAGTTATATTTTTCAAATGGCACTACGTCAGATTATTACATATTTCAAATCAACGTGTCAAACATAAACTTAAAATATCATTGTTGCGAACTAGTGATGTTATAATGTCACAAACATCCAAAAGATCGGAAGCTAATAACCTACATACAGCACAACGGAGATGCACAAGATAATGCACAGCGAAAGTACTTTAGTATTGGACAGCATGATCATGGTATGACTTGTCTCGAATGAATAGGAACGAAGTTACCAGGGTTTGAAAATTTTAATTTCTTTGAAAGCCTTTATTTCGAAAAAATGCTGAGATAAGTATCACATCTAGTTATTTGTATGGTTTGTAATGAATATGTTACTGTTTTGCCGTTTACAGCATTTCGATATCTCTAACCGTTTCGAAGATATAGCATTTCGATATCTCTAGCAACTGGAGATCATATAATGACATCACTTTTCTCTGATCCTATGTATTCTTCTGGCTATGGCGAGATTATATCAGAAAATGAAGTAATGAAAGAAATGTCAGATTTCAGTTTGGATGAGGAAACAGATGTCATAACAGCAAGCCTGTATGTGAGTAGTGTAAAAATAAGGCTTCTGCGCCACTGACCCTCTACCCACTTTCTCAGTCCCGCCTGAAGCAGACAACGAATTTCCCAGTGCCGCCTGACACACTATGCCGGAAGACACAGGGAGGATACGAGAAATCGAGCATCGTGAACCGTCAACCCACGGTTTTTTACGACCTCCATTTTAGGGGTGAATTTGTTCACTTTTATGAGCACTTTTTAGGGGGTGTACTCGTTCCCTTTTATGACCTCCATTTTAGGGGTGAACTCGTTCCCTTTTATGAGCACTTTTAAGGGGGTGTATTCGTTCTCTTTTACGAGCACATTTTAGGGGGTGTACTCGTTTTCCAACCCCTATTCGAACATAGCAGAATATGAACATACAACAGAACAGATTCGTTCCCATTTATGAACACTCTTTCAGGGGTGAACTCGTTCTCTTTTATGAGCACATTTTAAGGGGTGAACTCGTTCCCTTTTTCAACCCCCATTTTAACATAGCAGAAATTACACTGAGACTATGAACACACAGCAGAACAGATAATACATAGCACAGCTAATAAAAGAGCATGGCTTATTTTCCAACCCTTATTTTAACATAGCAGAAATTACACTGAGACTATGAACACATAGCAGAGCATAAGACTACGTAACACACAACAACCTCCATTTTAGGAGTGGACTCGTTCTCTTTTATGAGCATATTTTTCAACCCCTACGAACACAAAGCAGAGGTGTATTCGTTTTCAACCCCTTAGCATTAGACTATGCAACATAGCAGTTACGAACACATAGCAGAGCAGATAATAAACACAACCACCTCCATTTTAGGGATGTATTCATTCCCTTTTATGAGCATATTTTCCAACCCCTATTTCAACATGACAGAGACTACGAAACATGGCGGACATAGCACAGGGGGTGTATTCATTTTCTCCACCCCTAATTGAACATAGCAGAAATTACACTGAGAGTACGTAACACACAAAAACCTCCATTTTAGGGGTGTATTCCTTCCCTTTTATGAGCATATTTTTCAACCCCTATTTTAACATAGCAGAAATTACATAAGATTTTTTTCAACCCCTATTTTAAGACAATGCACTCAAATTTATTCCTTCGTTTATTTAAATCCTTCTTCGCCTTTCCTTTTTCTGCTTGGCACAAAAAATAATACTCCATCCAAATTTAGTTTTTTCATTTGTTTGAATGGCACAAAAGTACAGAAATTCTGAGCTAGTTAAAATGATCCTTCTTCGTTTTTTTTTTTGATTATTTGAATACTACTGAGCTGGTTAAAATGGCATTTCACGCTGGTACAAAAAGTAGGACACCTAAACAAAACGTATATAAATTCTGAGCTAGTTAAATTGGTCTTTTTTCGCTCTTTCTTTCGTTTATTTGAGTAGTACAAAATGGTTCTTCCTTGTTTGGTATAAAAAAGTAGAGCACCCAAATTTGCTCTTTCGTTCATTGAGCTAGTACAAAGGAACCTTCTTCGATTTTTCTGGTTAGTACAAAAAACAGGTCACTCAAATTTATCCCATCGTTTGTTTAACAGAAATTCTCAGTTAGTTAAAATGGGCCTTCTTCGGTTTTTTCTGATTAGTACAATTTTGTTCTTTCGTGAAAATCCTTTGGTTGCTACAAAATTAAATAGCTCACTCATATTTATGCCTTCGTTTATTAGATTAGTTTAAAATGATATAAAATAATCCTTTTTTTGCTTATTCCTTTTGTTTGTTGAAATAATTCAAAATGGTATAGATACTCAACTTCGGTTTTTCAAATTAAATAGCTCACTCAAATGCATTACTTCGTTTAATTGATTTTAGAGTTGACACAAATTATAAGTCCTTTGTTTATTTGAATACTCCAAAATGGTGCAAAACTAAATACTCCATTGTTTATTTGAGTAGTAAAATTATATAAAATAGTCCTTCTTCGCCTTTTGCTGAGCCATTTCTCATTGGTACAAAATTGAATAGGTCACTTAAATTTGTTCTTTCGTATATTTAAATATTCAGCTAGTTCATTTTTTCTCGTTGGTATAAAAAGTAGAACATCGAAATTATTCTTACATAAATTCTGAGCTAGTTAAATAGTCAATTTTCGTTTCTTTAAACAGTACATAATGAGCTAGTTAAAGTAGCTCTTCTTCTCTTTCCCAGTTGGTACAAGAGAAAATAGTCCACCTAAATTTTATTCATACTTCACTTCTTTTTTTCTAGTTGGTATTCCTTCGTTTGTTTGAATAATGGCCCTTCACTTTTTCCAGTTGGTACCTAAGGAAATAATCCAATCAAATTTTTCTGGTTCGTACAAAACTAAACACTTCATCCAAATTTAAGTATTACAAAAATGAAATGAAATTCTGAGTTAGTTTTAAAAAAAATGGTCCTTCTTGCTACAAAATGGGAAAGCTCAGTCAAGAGTACAAAATAGTATTGAACTTCTGAGCCGATTAAATTTATCCGATTGTTTGTTTAAAATACACAATTATTTCTCGTTGGTACAAAATTGAATAGGTCACTCAAATTCACCCCTTCGTTTGTTTAAATATTAGAACATGGTCTAGAAAAAATGACATTTCTCATTGGTAAAATATTCCTTCGTTTATTTAATTAGTACAAGAAGACATTTAATTTTTAGCTAGTTAAAATGGCGAGTTATTTGGTTTTAAGTATGTTGACCTTTGACCTCGATGGACATTATTTTGGAACTTGTGGTACCTGATGACCAATTAGTAAATGTGGAAACAGCACCTCAATACGTTGCTTCGTTTTCGAGTTATTAGGTTTTAAGTATGTTGACCTTTGACCTCGATGATCATTATTTTGGAACTTGTAGTAGTTGATGACCAGTTACTAGATTTGGAAACAGCACCTCAATATGTGGATCCATTTAAGAGTTATTTGGTTTTAAGTATGTTGACCTTTGACCTCGATGGTCATTATTTTGGAACTTGTGGTATCTGATGACCTATTACTCAATGTGGAAACAGCACCTGAGTATGTGGCTCCGTTTTCGAGATATTAGGTTTTAAGTATTTTGACCTTTGACCTCGATGGTGCCTAATTTTGGAACTTGTAGTAGTTGATGACCAATTACTAAATGTGGAAACAGCACCTCGATATGTGGCGCAGTTTACGAGTTATTTGGTTTTAAGTATTTTGACCTTTGACCTCGATGACCACTAATTTTGGAACTTGTAGTACCTGATGACCTATTGCTAAATGTGGAAACACCACTTCGATATTTGGCTCCGTTTTCGAGTTATTAGGTTTTAAGTGTCATACAAAGGGCGTATCCCACATAAACTATATGACCCAATTAAAATAGATATGATCTTCGTAACCAGCATGTCCGAAAACTCTCATATACCGAGTTTCATCCAAATCGGTTAAAATTGTCACACAAAGGGCGTATACCACATAACCAAAATAATGACCATCGAGGTCAAAGGTCAAAATACTTAAAACTAATAACTCGAAAATGGATCCACATACTGAGGTGCTGTTTCCAGATTTAGCAAGAGGTCATCAACTACTACAAGTTCCAAAATTAGTCACCATCGAGGTCAAAGGTCAAAATACTTAAAACCTAATATCTCGAAAACGGAGCCACATACTCAGGTGCTGTTTCCACATTGAGTAATAGGTCATCAGATACCACAAGTTCCAAAATAATGACCATCGAGGTCAAAGGTCAACATACTTAAAACCAAATAACTCTTAAATGGATCCACATATTGAGGTGCTGTTTCCAAATCTAGTAACTGGTCATCAACTACTACAAGTTCCAAAATAATGATCATCGAGGTCAAAGGTCAACATACTTAAAACCTAATAACTCGAAAACGAAGCAACGTATTGAGGTGCTGTTTCCACATTTACTAATTGGTCATCAGGTACCACAAGTTCCAAAATAATGTCCATCGAGGTCAAAGGTCAACATACTTAAAACCAAATAACTCGCCATTTTAACTAGCTGAGAATTATATGTCTTCTTGTACTAATTAAATAAACGAAGGAATATTGTACCAATGAGAAATGTCATTTTTTCTAGACCATGTTCTAATATTCAAACAAACGAAGGGGTGAATTTGAGTGACCTATTCAATTTTGTACCAACGAGAAATAATTGTGTATTTTAAACAAACAATCGGATAAATTAAATCGGCTCAGAAGTTCAATACTATTTTGTACTCTTGAGTGAGCTTTCCAATTTTGTAGCAAGAAGGACCATTTTTTTAAAACTAACTCAGAATTTCATTTCATTTTTGTAATACTCAAATTTGGATGAAGTGTTTAGTTTTGTACGAACCAGAAAAATTTGATTGGATTATTTCCTTAGGTACCAACTGGAAAAAGTGAAGGGCCATTATTCAAATAAACGAAGGAATACCAACTAGAAAAAAAGAAGTGAAGTATGAATAAAATTTAGGTGGACTATTTTCTCTTGTACCAACTGGGAAAGAGAAGAAGAGCTACTTTAACTAGCTCATTATGTACTGTTTAAAGAAACGAAAATTGACTATTTAACTAGCTCAGAATTTATGTAAGAATAATTTCGATGTTCTACTTTTTATACCAACGAGAAAAAATGAACTAGCTGAATATTTAAATATACGAAAGAACAAATTTAAGTGACCTATTCAATTTTGTACCAATGAGAAATGGCTCAGCAAAAGGGGAAGAAGGACTATTTTATATAATTTTACTACTCAAATAAACAATGGAGTATTTAGTTTTGCACCATTTTGGAGTATTCAAATAAACAAAGGACTTATAATTTGTGTCAACTCTAAAATCAATTAAACGAAGTAATGCATTTGAGTGAGCTATTTAATTTGAAAAACCGAAGTTGAGTATTTATACCATTTTGAATTATTTCAACAAACAAAAGGAATAAGCAAAAAAGGATTATTTTATATCATTTTAAACTAATCTAATAAACGAAGGCATAAATATGAGTGAGCTATTTAATTTTGTAGCAACCAAAGGATTTTCACGAAAGAACAAAATTGTACTAATCAGAAAAAACCGAAGAAGGCCCATTTTAACTAACTGAGAATTTCTGTTAAACAAACGATGGGATAAATTTGAGTGACCTGTTTTTTGTACTAACCAGAAAAATCGAAGAAGGTTCCTTTGTACTAGCTCAATGAACGAAAGAGCAAATTTGGGTGCTCTACTTTTTTATACCAAACAAGGAAGAACCATTTTGTACTACTCAAATAAACGAAAGAAAAAGCGAAAAAAGACCAATTTAACTAGCTTAGAATTTATATACGTTTTGTTTAGGTGTCCTACTTTTTGTACCAGCGTGAAATGCCATTTTAACCAGCTCAGTAGTATTCAAATAATCAAAAAACGAAGAAGGATCATTTTAACTAGCTCAGAATTTCTGTACTTTTGTGCCATTCAAACAAATGAAAAAACTAAATTTGGATGGAGTATTATTTTTTGTGCCAAGCAGAAAAAGGAAAGGCGAAGAAGGATTTAAATAAACGAAGGAATAAATTTGAGTGATCTATTCAATTTTATACAAATCAGAAGAAAAGCAAAGAAGGGCCATTTTAACTACCTGAGTAGTTTTGTGATACACAAATCAACAAATGAATAAATTTGAGTGACCTATTCAATTTGATATCAATAAGAAATACCATTTTAAATAAACGAAGAAAGCGAAGGAGGTCCAATTTAGCTAACTCAGAATTTTATACCATTTTGTACTAATCAAATAAACGAAGAAATAAATTTTTGTGACCTATTCAGTTTTGAAAACAAAACATTTTGTACTAATTTAAATAACCATATCAACTAACTCAAAGAAACGAAAGAATAAATTTTGAGTGGCTTAAGCAAAGAAGGTCAATTTGTACCTTTTGTGCTATTAAAACTGAGTGACCTATTCAATTTTATACCAAGTAGAAAAAATTTTGTTTGCAATTAAAAAAAACGGAGAAGGTCTATTTTATGTACATTTTGTACTACTCAAATAAACAAAGAAATACCATATTCTGTTACTCAAACAAACGACGGAATAAGCTCAGAATTTCTATACCTTTTTGTGTTATTCAAATAAACGAAGGAATAAATTTGTGTGACGTATTCACTTTTATACCAACCATGAAGGTCCATTATAACAAGCTCGGTATTTTTATACCATTTTGTATTACTCTATTTCATTTTTGTAACAATCAGAAGAAAACAGCTCAGAATTTTATACCTTTGTGATGCTACATTTTGTATTATTCTTGTGTCATCCAGAGAACAATTTAAATTGCCTCTCCCGTCACTAAGTAAGGCTTATAAAATATTTCAACGTAAGATTTAACAAACCAGAATTGCGTCATAATTGTGTAGAACAGACTACATAGCAATTTGCGTAACAGCATACTTGACCATTTTGAATCACAGCAGAAGAAGAGATTATATCAAAGTAAGAGAAATTTTCAAAGTTCCATGTTGCTGCAGATATTTAAACAAGGTTACAAATGCGTTACCTAACAGGTGTATTGCCTATTGCTCAACGATTCAATTATTTTTTTTAAATTTTCTTTCCTCGTCTAAGTCCAAAAAGACAAATATATATTTTTGCATTTATGTATTTTATTATAATGGAATATAAGTTTATGGAGTATATTTGGAAATAATAGAACATACATCATGATGTTGTATTGTTTTGAAACATATTATTAAACACGGAGAATGCATAGAATGTTTTTATTGTAGATATATAAAATTATTTATTTGATTTGTTTTTGCTGAAGAGTAGAAAAATGACTAGCAAGGATAATGTTTATGTTTCACCTAGAGAGAAAGAAATTCAGTGTGAAAACGAGAAACCTATACTGTTAATCCAGCCGTCTGACCCCGATTTGCCAGATGAATTACGTGATAAAGTGAGAATCATATATCCAACACAAGAAATAGAAGAAGTGTATTATTATAGACGCTATAATAGATATAATGATGAAATACTCCCGGAAAGTGATGATGACAGTGTTTCAAATATTACCTGTTTTGAACTGGAAGCTAATGAGTGCGAGTGTACTAGTGAAAGTATTAGTGATACATGTGTTATACAATTATTTAATGAGTATACACCAAATTCAGTATTATTATGTGAAGCATGTTCTAAACATAATGAAGATGAAAAAGATCACAACTATTTGCTGCAGTATGATTACGAATTATTGCAAAAGGTGTGGACGATCTTAATTAAATGTGAAATGAGAGAGAAAATCTATAAACTTTATATAAAAAAGCATTTTAAAGGTTGTAATATTAAGAACACTTATACTTTGGAGAAAAAAATTAATCTGGTATATGAATACATTACAGAGTGTGATTATTATATCAACAAAATAGTAGAAATGTTTTTAGAGAAAGATAAACAATTATTTAATTCTGTAAATGAACACTGAGCCCACTGTAGAATATGCATTTGATTGTGTAAGAATAGAAGAACTTGAACTGTTAACTGGATTAATTTGTAGTACTGTAATATTAAGAATTTAATAGATAACTAACATTGAACTCTGGCAACTGAATTGTCAGGGAGAGGCAATTTAAATTGTTCTCTGGATGACACAAGAATAATACAAAAATGTAGCATCACAAAGGTATAAAATTCTGAGCTGTTTTCTTCTGATTGTTACAAAAATGAAATAGAGTAATTCAAAATGGTATAAAAATACCGAGCTTGTTATAATGGACCTTCATGGTTGGTATAAAAGTGAATACGTCACACAAATTTATTCCTTCGTTTATTTGAATAACACAAAAAGGTATAGAAATTCTGAGCTTATTCCGTCGTTTGTTTGAGTAACAGAATATGGTATTTCTTTGTTTATTTGAGTAGTACAAAATGTACATAAAATAGACCTTCTCCGTTTTTTTTAATTGCAAACAAAATTTTTTCTACTTGGTATAAAATTGAATAGGTCACTCAGTTTTAATAGCACAAAAGGTACAAATTGACCTTCTTTGCTTAAGCCACTCAAAATTTATTCTTTCGTTTCTTTGAGTTAGTTGATATGGTTATTTAAATTAGTACAAAATGTTTTGTTTTCAAAACTAAATAGGTCACAAAAATTTATTTCTTCGTTTATTTGATTAGTACAAAATGGTATAAAATTCTGAGTTAGCTAAATTGGACCTCCTTCGCTTTCTTCGTTTATTTAAAATGGTATTTCTTATTGATATCAAATTGAATAGGTCACTCAAATTTATTCATTTGTTGATTTGTGTATCACAAAACTACTCAGGTAGTTAAAATGGCCCTTCTTTGCTTTTCTTCTGATTGGTATAAAATTGAATAGATCACTCAAATTTATTCCTTCGTTTATTTAAATCCTTCTTCGCCTTTCCTTTTTCTGCTTGGCACAAAAAATAATACTCCATCCAAATTTAGTTTTTTCATTTGTTTGAATGGCACAAAAGTACAGAAATTCTGAGCTAGTTAAAATGATCCTTCTTCGTTTTTTTGATTATTTGAATACTACTGAGCTGGTTAAAATGGCATTTCACGCTGGTACAAAAAGTAGGACACCTAAACAAAACGTATATAAATTCTGAGCTAGTTAAATTGGTCATTTTTCGCTTTTTCTTTCGTTTATTTGAGTAGTACAAAATGGTTATTCCTTGTTTGGTATAAAAAAGTAGAGCACCCAAATTTGCTCTTTCGTTCATTGAGCTAGTACAAAGGAACCTTCTTCGATTTTTCTGGTTAGTACAAAAAACAGGTCACTCAAATTTATCCCATCGTTTGTTTAACAGAAATTCTCAGTTAGTTAAAATGGGCCTTCTTCGGTTTTTTCTGATTAGTACAATTTTGTTCTTTCGTGAAAATCCTTTGGTTGCTACAAAATTAAATAGCTCACTCATATTTATGCCTTCGTTTATTAGATTAGTTTAAAATGATATAAAATAATCCTTTTTTTGCTTATTCCTTTTGTTTGTTGAAATAATTCAAAATGGTATAAATACTCAACTTCGGTTTTTCAAATTAAATAGCTCACTCAAATGCATTACTTCGTTTAATTGATTTTAGAGTTGACACAAATTATAAGTCCTTTGTTTATTTGAATACTCCAAAATGGTGCAAAACTAAATACTCCATTGTTTATTTGAGTAGTAAAATTATATAAAATAGTCCTTCTTCGCCTTTTGCTGAGCCATTTCTCATTGGTACAAAATTGAATAGGTCACTTAAATTTATGCCTTCGTTTATTAGATTAGTTTAAAATGATATAAAGTAATCCTTTTTTTGCTTATTCCTTTGTTTGTTGAAATAATTCAAAATGGTATAAATACTCAACTTCGGTTTTTCAAATTAAATAGCTCACTCAAATGCATTACTTCGTTTAATTGATTTTAGAGTTGACACAAATTATAAGTCCTTTGTTTATTTGAATACTCCAAAATGGTGCAAAACTAAATACTCCATTGTTTATTTGAGTAGTAAAATTATATAAAATAGTCCTTCTTCCCCTTTTGCTGAGCCATTTCTCATTGGTACAAAATTGAATAGGTCACTTAAATTTGTTCTTTCGTATATTTAAATATTCAGCTAGTTCATTTTTTTCTCGTTGGTATAAAAAGTAGAACATCGAAATTATTCTTACATAAATTCTGAGCTAGTTAAATAGTCAATTTTCGTTTCTTTAAACAGTACATAATGAGCTAGTTAAAGTAGCTCTTCTTCTCTTTCCCAGTTGGTACAAGAGAAAATAGTCCACCTAAATTTTATTCATACTTCACTTCTTTTTTTCTAGTTGGTATTCCTTCGTTTATTTGAATAATGGCCCTTCACTTTTTCCAGTTGGTACCTAAGGAAATAATCCAATCAAATTTTTCTGGTTCGTACAAAACTAAACACTTCATCCAAATTTGAGTATTACAAAAATGAAATGAAATTCTGAGTTAGTTTTAAAAAAAATGGTCCTTCTTGCTACAAAATTGGAAAGCTCACTCAAGAGTACAAAATAGTATTGAACTTCTGAGCCGATTTAATTTATCCGATTGTTTGTTTAAAATACACAATTATTTCTCGTTGGTGCAAAATTGAATAGGGCACACAAATTCACCCCTTCGTTTGTTTAAATATTAGAACATGGTCTAGAAAAAATGACATTTCTCATTGGTACAATATTCCTTCGTTTATTTAATTAGTACAAGAAGACATAATTCTCAGCTAGTTAAAATGGCGAGTTATTTGGTTTTAAGTATGTTGACCTTTGACCTCGATGGACATTATTTTGGAACTTGTGGTACCTGATGACCAATTACTAAATGTGGAAACAGCACCTCAATACGTTGCTTCGTTTTCGAGTTATTAGGTTTTAAGTATGTTGACCTTTGACCTCGATGATCATTATTTTGGAACTTGTAGTAGTTGATGACCAGTTACTAGATTTGGAAACAGCACCTCAATATGTGGATCCATTTAAGAGTTATTTGGTTTTAAGTATGTTGACCTTTGACCTCGATGGTCATTATTTTGGAACTTGTGGTATCTGATGACCTATTACTCAATGTGGAAACAGCACCTGAGTATGTGGCTCCGTTTTCGAGATATTAGGTTTTAAGTATTTTGACCTTTGACCTCGATGGTGACTAATTTTGGAACTTGTAGTAGTTGATGACCTCTTGCTAAATATGGAAACAGCACCTCAGTATGTGGATCCATTTTCGAGTTATTAGTTTTAAGTATTTTGACCTTTGACCTCGATGGTCATTATTTTGGAACTTGTAGTAGTTGATGACCAATTACTAAATGTGGAAACAGCACCTCAATATGTGGCGCAGTTTACGAGTTATTTGGTTTTAAGTATTTTGACCTTTGACCTCGATGACCACTAATTTTGGAACTTGTAGTACCTGATGACTTATTGCTAAATGTGGAAACACCACTTCGATATTTGGCTCCGTTTTCGAGTTATTAGGTTTTAAGTGTCATACAAAGGGCGTATCCTACATAAACTATATGACCCAATTAAAAATAGATATGATCTTCGTAACCAGCATGTCCGAAAACCCTCATATACCGAGTTTCATCCAAATCGGTTAAAATTGTCACACAAAGGGCGTATACCACATAAACTATAAGACCCAGATAAAAATAAGTATGATATTTGTAATCAGCATGTCCGAAAACCCCCATATACCGAGTTTCACCCAAATTGGTTAAAATTGTCATAGAAAGGGGGTATGCCACATAAACTATAGGACCCAGGTAAAAATAAGTATGATATTCGTACTCAGCATGCTCGAAAACCCCCATATACCGAGTTCCATCCAAATCGGTTCAAAGAGCGTATCCAATCGCTATGTTACATAGGTATTCATTGTCTTAAAATAGGAGTTGAAAAAAAATCTTATGTAATTTCTGCTATGTTAAAATAGGGGTTGAAAAATATGCTCATAAAAGGGAATGAATACACCCCTAAAATGGAGGTTTTTGTGTGTTACGTACTCTCAGTGTAATTTCTGCTATGTTCAATTAGGGGTGGAGAAAATGAATACACCCCCTGTGCTATGTCCGCCATGTTTCGTAGTCTCTGTCATGTTGAAATAGGGGTTGGAAAATATGCTCATAAAAGGGAATGAATACATCCCTAAAATGGAGGTGGTTGTGTTTATTATCTGCTCTGCTATGTGTTCGTAACTGCTATGTTGCATAGTCTAATGCTAAGGGGTTGAAAACGAATACACCTCTGCTATGTATTCGTAGGGGTTGGAAAACGAGTCCACTCCTAAAATGGAGGTTGTTGTGTGTTACGTAGTCTTATGCTCTGCTATGTGTTCATAGTCTCAGTGTAATTTCTGCTATGTTAAAATAAGGGTTGGAAAATAAGCCATGCTCTTTTATTAGCTGTGCTATGTATTATCTGTTCTGCTGTGTGTTCATAGTCTCAGTGTAATTTCTGCTATGTTAAAATGGGGGTTGAAAAAGGGAACGAGTTCACCCCTTAAAATGTGCTCATAAAAGAGAACGAGTTCACCCCTGAAAGAGTGTTTATAAATGGGAACGAATCTGTTCTGTTGTATGTTCATATTCTGCTATGTTCGAATAGGGGTTGGAAAACGAGTACACCCCCTAAAATGTGCTCGTAAAAGAGAACGAATACACCCCCTTAAAAGTGCTCATAAAAGGGAACGAGTTCACCCCTAAAATGGAGGTCATAAAAGGGAACGAGTACACCCCCTAAAAAGTGCTCATAAAAGTGAACAAATTCACCCCTAAAATGGAGGTCGTAAAAGACCGTGGGTTGACGGTTCACGATGCTCGATTTCTCGTATCCTCCCTGTGTCTTCCGGCATAGTGTGTCAGGCGGCACTGGGAAATTCGTTGTCTGCTTCAGGCGGGACTGAGAAAGTGGGTAGAGGGTCAGTGGCGCAGAAGCCTTATTTTTACACTACTTATGTGCGTTAGAGGCTTCCGAACTTTGGATGTTTGTGGTACTATAACATTCTTAGTTTGCAAGACTGAATAATAAGTGTTTTTTTTTTTTTAAGTTTACGTTTGACATGTTGATATGAAATATGTAATAATCTGCGTAGTGCAATTTGGAAAATATATCTTTATATGGGTTGGTAATACTGTTTGTTGGGTTTTTCTGTTTAATACATACAAAGATGCCTCCTCCTTATAGTTGCTTCGTGTTAAGTGCCCCTTTTCTCTCTCTTATGGTTTGTCCGTTATTGTGGATGATCAAGATGAATTGTCCACCCCATATATATATATATATATATATATATATATATATATATATATATATATATATATATATATATATATATATATCAGAAGTACCGGTATGTACATTGTAAATACTATTCAAATCACTAAGGAAGGGGTTTTAGAACAATAAAATAAAATAACAGGAGAACTGGTTACTCGTATTGGGCAAATATCAGAAAATGTTTCGATAATACACAGTCTGGTCAAACATTTTGTCCAGCATGTAGGACAAATGCAAAGTAGTTAGAAATTATGTATGAAAATAATCTAACATTGTTGTGAAAAGGAGAAACTCATGGTTCTGCAAATGAGCACGTTGCGATCTCCAATGAAAATGATGATCAATGAAGATCTAGAACTGCATTGTCTATCGCAGAGGACAGGCCAGTGCAGAGATTAAATTAGCGCTTGATGAGAATGCGACGTGACAGATCAAAGTTGCTACTGCAGCAGTACGCGGATAACAAACATCGACTAATTTTGTTCATAGATGAAAAAAAAAAAAATTCAGAGTTGAAGGTCCGTTGACCTAAATGTTCCTTTCCTTTTTAAGGTCTCATCATGACTACCCTTCTTTGAAAACCGAAGATGCAATAAAACTGTGATGACACAGCGGAAGCAGAGACAACTTTTACCCAAGGTTCTTGTGATTCACTCTTGATTGCTACTTTGATTTTTGCAGTGAAGTGAGTGATTATTGTTTTCCTGTGTTGAGAAAAATTGATTATTGTGGTGTTCGTGTTGGCCTGAAAGAAAGCCGATTTGTGCAGTAAGTTCTTGTTGCAATCATGGTAGAAATACGAAGATTTCCTAAGTTATTTATCATTATTTCCCTTGGATCCTAAATTGTGAACAGCTTGGCAAAATAAATGTTGTTGGAAAGACATGTTTAAAGTTGAAAACGCCCACGTTTGTTCCGATCGTTTTATTCTCGAAGCTTATGAACGCGATTTAAAATTTGAACTTCTAAATATTCCACCCAAGAAAAAGTTGAAACGAGATGCTATACCTTTACTGAACTTACCAGTGTCATATGTGAACCGCGTTGATGAAAATAATGAAAGAAATAAGCGTACGAAAGCTAGCTGTTTGAAGAAACAGTTTTTGTCAGACATTGGAGTACAGTCAGATATAAAAAAAAGACTATTCTGACAGAAAAAAACTCTTTTTCTATGTTAGGTTTCATTTGTTCTATGGAGCGTGAGAGATATGAACTTAAGGAAGAGATTTCCTTTTTGAGGAAAGAGAACGAAAAATTTAAGAATGACAAAGCAAAAATAATAGATTCATAAATAAAGTTAAAGAAATGGGAAAGCAAATTTCATGAAGATTTAATTTCAAGGGCCACTTCTAGAATAAAATATCGTGGTCGTTTCAACAGAATGGTTAATAACGTTGTGGTGGATATAATGATAAAAGTTTTACACCGAACCAAATAAATATACTGATAAATGGCAAGAAAAACTAAGATCTTTTGAGGAAGATATCAATTCTGCAGTAACACAACCGTTTTCCCCTGGTATTCTTATCCAAGTTTTGAAGATTTTGACAGAGCAGAGGTGCTACAGAAACTTTCAGTGTTTATGTTTGATTAAATGAACATTAACGGTCGCGTGTGCTATGAGTAAGAGAATGATTTGGTTTTGGGACCACACCAAAGGGTCCAGTGACAATTATTCGAGGCTTGACAGATATACAGAAGCACCCAATGTATTATGATTTCTATAAGATTATTAGTAAAAAGTACTCCTTGAAATCATGTCCAAAGTTGAAGCCTCAGGATCGAAGGTAATTGCAATTGTCTCCGATTTGGGTGGTGGTAACAAGAGGCTATGGAACGAGTTACAAGTAAATGCAGAAAACTCATATTGCTGGTGACTTGAAAAGGAAAGAAATTATATCTGCAGATTTGCCACATTTGGTGAAATTATTGAGAAACCATTTCGTGGATAGTAGCTTTGAATTGAACGGTACAACTACCGAAAAGTGTCTTATAGAGTTTCTCGTGAAGCTTGAGTCTTCAGAATTGAAACTCTTTTTTCAAAATTAAACTGGCAACATATTATGTTGCAGGACAATGATAGACAAAGAGTTTTCCCAGCTATGGAACTTTTTCCTATTATACGGCTGCACTTACCAAATTTCTAACCCTAGAAAATGTAACAGCGTACAGTTTCTTCCAGCTTGTCAATTATTTTTATTGATCTTATGAATTTTGCTGTTCCCGTTGATGTCAAGAACGAGCTCAAATGTGGTTTCGAAGTACATTTTAAAAGAATATTAGAGTGCTAAACCAAATGGAAAAAACAAAGCTTTGAGAATAGTTGGTAAAGCAATCTCTTACCTTTTTAGCACGGTTTACTTGTTTCTGTCAGTACCCTTCAGGGGCTTTCTGAGGACTTGAAAAACATTGGTTTCACTATGCACTAGTAAGAAAATTAAGTCAAGATGCACTGGACTATTCCCTCATCCGTGGAATGGGACATTTCTATAACCATTTTCTTCCCAGTAGAAGTTAAACACAGGTTGCGCCTTTTAATATTACGATCAACTTTACCACACCCTACAAGTGTACCGGTAGAAGCAAGTGGAGGCCATATCATGAAAACATCACTTTTCCCTGATCCTATGTATTCTTCTGGCTCTGGCGAGATTATATCAGAAAATGAAGTAATGAAAGAAATATCAGATTTCAGTTTGGATGAAGAAACACATGTCATAACAGTTTTCACACGAAGAGAAGAAACTAAAACATTAAGATATGTGGCTGGATATATTGCAAAGAAATGTAAGAACTTTGCTATTACAAGTTATGTGGATTCGAATAATTCAAATATAGGATGGGTAGAATTGGCTTCACGTGGCGGTCTCGCTTCACCTTCTTTCGGGTGGATGGAGGCAATAAAAAAAGTGTGAAACTATTTTTCGGAAGTTCCACAAGAAAATTATAAATCGAGAAAAGAACGTGATTGACTGGCTATTTGATGTCCTAAGGAAGATGCTTCCATATGAAGTTCCAGCCATGTTGAAACTATTCGCCAAAGTTAGCAGATTCTTCAGAATTTCGAATAGAAAAAACACAGGAACTTCAAAGGAGAAATGTTCTTAATAAGCCAGTCAATAAGGGATGATTTAGGGTCGAATAAGGAAAAAATGGTGGAAACCTGGAACAAATTTTATTTTCTTTATAAAAATGTCCGTAACAACATATTAATTTTGCACCCATCTACCACCCCGGATTTGGCCCATCTTGGAAAAATGGCGCCAAAAATTAATTTTTTGCAAATATTTCACACGGATTGCATTTTAGAGCAAAATATGTTATTACAAAAAATAATCTACATTAAATTCTCTACGAGAAATATTCTTTTAATTTTTCTCTAGGATGCACCGTTTAGATGGTATAGGCGTGCCTAATTACGCATTTATTTTTCAGCATAGCTTTGTAGCAGAATCTTAACGAAAATTTTCTGATACTATTTTGTTTTAGTGATTTTCTGTTATAAAACATAAATTAAAATATTTTTCATTCATTGAAGGTATGACTAAGGATAAGAAATCAGGTCTATTGGATCATCTATTTTCAAAATGTCGTCAGCTAAAAGATGTTTTAGCTGTAAAAGACTTCTCAGTGAGAGTGTTGCGTGTATAGTAACATTAGTAGACAGCAGTATTAAAGTGAAAGATGGAAAGAAATGCCAACTTAAGGGACTGAAATGCGTAGAAAAGTTTACACAAAAGCAAGAAGTAGCGAAGCTTTGTTATGACGACTTACTTTATCTCCTACGCCAATAATCCTTAGGTGAGAAGCATTAAGATTTAATTTTCAAGAAGTCTGCCTGTGGACAATGTAGATAAGGTTAATTTTTAAAGACACAGAGTATAAAAAATTGTGAGTGAGCGTGAGAGTGTATATTATGTTGAAACCACTGAAGTTAAAAGATTCTATTATGGAAGCAGCCGACAGAAGAAATGACGACTGGGGCAAAGATATTGGTATTAGGATTGGCAGTGTTCATGATTTGAAATGAAATGAAATTTTGAGTTTTACGTCCCACGATTATGCCGGTTAGGCTAAAGAAGACAGTGATTATGATAAATTAATGAAATAGTGGAATGAAGAAAGTGGGAGGAAACGGGAGAACCCTGAGAAACCCCACTCAGATGTTCATGTTTTAGTTGCTGCAGCAGGCAGATGCAATTCCTCATGCAAATAAATGTTCTACAAGATATCTTCTGGAATGAAACGAAAGATAATGTTGTTTCAGATGCTATGGCTTATGCTTTCAACTACCTTGAAGCTAACAAGGAAGAGTGCCAATTTTTATTCAGTGAAATATTTTAACATTATGATGGTTGCCAACTACAAAAACAGTAAGAACTAAACTGAAAAAAAAAAGGTACTCAGAAGATACTCAAAAGATATTACTGTCTACAAACAGAAACATAAAGCCTATAGTTTGCTCTGTGATACAGAACATAAAATTCTCACTGATGCATGGCATGATCGCTGAAAGCGTAAGTATATGGACGAAGAAAAGTTGATAGTCGTAATAACAGTTGTAATAATTGCTGAAGAAATCAGATCCCAGATTTACGAAACTGATGAGTATACATCAGCAAATAATTTTTTGAATTATGTTAATTCATTCATTCCTGGGACCTTAAAATGCCTTCTCGACACTATTGTCGTAAAAGACAAGAAAGGGAATACCACAAAATAGGAAAGTATAACGATTTCTCACGTCATAATCGCATCAGTTAGACCAAAATTCTTTTATTCGCCATTGCAAATAGGATTTCTAGTGCATCTTAGTCAAAAGTATGGTAGTAAGCATGTTCTTCACGTTCTGTCTTCGTTAGGACTGTGTACATTATATGCTGAGGCGGCTCCCTTTTAAGTTTCGGCTCTTTTGCATCTTCCATGCTTTGTTTGTTGAAATAATCATATCTTCTGAGTACTTTTCTTTCAGTAGGTCTTATCATTTTTTTCAGTTGGCAGGGCATAATCGTAATGTTGAAATATTTCACTGAAAGAAAATTATCACTCTTCCTTGTTAGCTTCAAGGTAGTTGAAAGCATAAGCCATACCATCTGAAACAGCATTATCTTTCGAACGACCTCGTTTCATTCCAGAAGATATCTTGTAGAACTTTTTCATGCCTAAGGAATGATATCTGGCTTCAGCAGCAACTAAATCATAAACATTGTAGTCCTAATACCAACTTCTTTGTCCCAGTCGCCATTTCTTATGTCGGCTGCTTCCATAATAGAATCTTTAACTTGAGTGGTTTCGACATGATAAACACTCTCACACTCACTCACATTTCTTTTTTTACTTTGTGTCTTTCTTATCTACATTGTCCACAGGCAGACTTCTTGAAAATTAAATCTTGGTACTTCTCACCTAAGGATTATTGACGTAGGTGATGAAATACGTCGTTATAGCAAAGCTTTGCTACTTCTTGCTTTTGTATAAACTTTTCTACACTTTTCATAAACCGTAACGCTTTTCAATCTCTTAAATTGGCATTTCTTTCCATCTTTCACTTTAATACTGCTGTCTACTAATGTTACTATACACGCGGCACTCTCACTGAGAAGCCTCTTACAGATAAAACATCTTTTAGCTGATGACGTCTTGGAAATAGATGATCCAATAGACTTGATTACTTATCCTTGGTCACACCTTCAATGAATGAAAAATTTATTAATTGGTATTTTATAACAGAAAATCATTAAGACAAAATAGTATCAGAAAATTTTCGTTAAGATTCTGCTTCAAAGCTATGCTGAAAAATATATGCGTAATTAGCCACGCCTATACCATCTAAACGATGTGTCGTAGAGAAGAAAAGAAGAGAACATTTCTTGTAGAGAATTTAATGTAGATTATTTTTTGTAATAACATATTTTGCTCTAAAATGTATTCCATGTGAGATATTTACAAAAAAAAAAAAACTAATGTTTGGCGCCATTTTTCCAAGATGGTGGCCAAATCCGGGGTGGTAGATGGGTTCAAAATTAGTATGTTGTTACGGACACTTTTGTAAAGAAAATAAAATTTGTTCCAGCTTTCCACCATTTTTTCCTTATTCGACCCTTCGTTGACTGGCCTATAAGCAAAGACAATGGATGCAAAGCTGTTCTTCCTTGCTGCACAATGCTAAGGTGAGTTACGTATTGTATTTGTATATAGTCTTTATTGTTACTTTTTTCTTCACATTTTAAAGATATGTTCTCCTACTCTGAAGATTGTCTTAGCGCACGATATTTGTCTCCGCTTCACAGCAGTAACGTCACACTAGCGCTTTAGAAAGTGCCTATGCAGAAACAGTGACCTGTAAAAGTTCGGAACAGTAGGGTCGACGGTCCTTAGAATAATGGAGTGTATGCTACAACTAGTGCATATGAATAAATTCCCCGAGTTCAGAGAGGTCATTACTCTGCGTCAATGGTGGTTTGGCTGAGTGTGTCTTATCTCTCTACGTCCGTTTTTGACAAAAAGATGTGAAAACGTGAGCCAAAGTGTACCAGGAGGAAATTTTCACTTGGCATCATTATGTTAAAAAATAATCCTTGGGTGTTCCAACATGATTTATCATCAGCTCATAAGCCGAAGGCGGTGCAGGAGTGGTTTCGTCGTCACAAAATTTCGTTCTTCACTACCGAAGAGTGGCCCTCGTCTAGTCGACTTAAATCCTCTTGACTACAGATCTGTCCTATTTGGAGGAGAAGGTGTGTGCTTAACCTTAAGCTTGTACTGTGGACCACTTGAAGTCTGCTATAGTAAAAGCAGTGGTTGACATAGATATGAAGGTGCTGCGTGCTACCATTGATGATTAACCACGTCGTTTAAGAGCCTGTGTCCAGACATAGCAACGACATTCTTAACAACTACTGTATTCATTGATTTAACATTTACTCTTGTATATATTGCATTACACATTTCCTTCTCTGCATAATTTGTTTCATTTTTATGGTCTACTAACCTTGAGACAAACTTTTTACCAGAGAGTGTAGTTTCGAATTTACATAGTTTGCTTGATTTATTAATTTGCTTAGAGTGTACCGTCCCATTTCAGTATCGAGGCTCTATGAGATGTGCACCCACAGTTTAAGGTGGAATCCAAACCAGAGTAATGCGTTCACATTCCAAAGCTCTTCCACTGAGAATCGAACCCAGGACTCCTTGTAACAAAGGGGCGCATGATAGCTACTAGAGCAGTGGGGAGGATTTCAACATCAGATGCATGAGAAATTATCAGCTAGCGATATGCGTGCTTACTCGGAAAATATAGTGTAATATTTCACAAGTGTTTTCTATAAGTCGTTGTAGCCTCTATAATGAAGTAGTAGCAGTAATGAGACGTAAAAAATTAATTATAAATAAAATTATTATTGCTTGTATTTTATTTTCTTCTTTTTCTCTTTTTTTTTTAAAAAAAATATTTACTAACTTACGTAAGAATGACATATTTTGCGTGATTCATTGTGTAAGCAAGGCCACAAGTTGTGATTTTCATACTTTGTAAGACATCATCTTTTATTTTTATATAAACGACTAAATTCGAATCGAATTTCTTAGCTTTTTTGTTAAGCTATTCCTCTAACTATTATTAACTATTCCTCTTTTCTGTAATTTCAGCATCTTGTTACAGGCCACAGCCAAAATTTCTCTAAATTCTAGCCTGGTTCTGATATGATGTGGCTGGGTCTGACCATAGGCAAGGAATTCTCTTTGATCTGACTCAAAATCCTATAATTAGGCAAAAGGAAACTGCTTTGAACTTTTGAAAAGGTCAATATAGATAATAGCAGGGTTTCTCAACCTCAGGGACGCGAAGACAAGCAGAAGAGAGAAATATAATTAGAATCTAGTACCGGAATATATTTTTTTAAATATTATTTTGAATTTTATTCTAAAAGGCATAAATTTTATTTTTATACATACTGTTAAGAACAACAAAAATAGGTCTACTAAACATATTCAAGAGGTGCAGAGTTGTTTAAAAATGAATTTAAATGAAAGAGGTACGATCTGAAACTAATGAGAATTGCATATTGAAATACAGGGTGTTTCAAAACAACACCGACCACGTTTGGAAGGTGATTCCTGACACCAAGATAAGACAAGAAGTATAGACCATCGTGGGTGCACAAATGCTTCCTTTCGGAGTTATAGACTGCCGAAAACATGAAAAAAATGAACTTTAAAGGTCCATAGCTCCAAAACTATGACCTACCGTAGTCTGGTCAAGACTTCACTAAAGAATAGTATGTTTCCTATCCAAATATCCATGTTTCAGAATCCTGAGGTACTTCTGCAACAATTTTTATAGAGGCAGTTGGTGAGTACTTCAAATTATATGACCGTAGTCAAACTCCCTCTATAAAAATTGCTTTGTGAATACCTTAGAATTCTGAAACATGTATTTTTGGATAGAGCACATAATAGTTCCTAAGTGAAGTCTTGACCCGACTACGGTAGATCCTATAGCTATGGACCTTCAAAGTTCCTTTTTTTTTTTTTCTTGTTTTCGGCAGCCTATAACTCCGAAAGGAAGCATTTGTACACCCAGGATGGTATATATTTTTTGTATTGTTTTGGTGTCAGGAATCACTTTCGAAACGTTGTCGGTGTTGTTTTGAAACACCTTGTATAATTAAAATTGAAAGGTAATGAGATACCTGAGCATGGCGTGATTTCACTAGTGCGCCAATGTCCGGCTTAATCTGGCACACATTATCAAGTCATTTAAAATACTCAATAATTTTTTTAACAACAGTCCAAAATTAAGGGAGTTATGAAGTTTTAAAATCTTCAAACGTCCTCCATTTTGAAGCAGTATGACGGATAGGATTCGATATTTGTACTGTGAATGAACTGACCAAATTTGGTTTTAATTAGGGAAGTTCTGTATCCACTATATACAAGAAATCGATTCTATTATTATAGAAATGAATAGATATTGTGAGATATCAGCAATACGTAGGCGTATATTAAAAATTCCACACAAACTTATTACAAACCAGAAATATTAAATTGGTCGCTAGCAAGAGGTGTGATAAAATGGGAGTCGTGATAAGAATTAGGTTGAGAACCACTGGATTAGAGTGAACAAAAAACAAAAACTTTAATAAAGCATCTAGAGAAGATGGTAACATTTTATTGGGATATAAAGAGGTTAAGGGAAACATCTTATCTCCAAGTTATTTCGTTTTAAGGACTATGCATTAATTCAAAGGACGATTTTTTAACTCGTATAGTATCCGCTAGAGTACACTAGTTTCTAAAGATTTCATCATTCCTTTCTTTTCTCCTCTTCTTAAGTTTACCACTCAACTTCACTACTCGCAAATTCTCTCTGAACATTCCGTCGTAGAGACATGATTCAATAGCAACAGACATCAGAAAGGCTGCTGCTCTGCCATTTGTTTGCCACAGCGGGGAATCCAATATCCGTATAAAACATTTCTGCACCTCGTCGACGTCGTGTTTTCAGCGTATCTCGGTAGAGGCGCCACTAGACAATCCACTAAAGTTCTCTTGTAAACTGACGCTTCTTCGTTCTTTTTTTCCCGCTATCATTCTAGATACGTATTCTTTTCTCTTCCCGCTTGTGTCGCTCTTATTCTACGAAGTAAATGGCGTGCGACTTTCGAGATTGAGAGAATAAAGTATGATGGGAGTAAGGAATAGAAGAAGGAGTAGGGGAAACGGAACAGTGGTGCCTACTAAGAAGATTTTTGGCCCAATCTACCAGATATAGAAATTGATTGGGAGTCTTAACAACGTCTAGAAATGCAAACGTCTGATTTTAGGAGCAGTGTATCAGTCTTTCGCTGATACAAGTAATAATTAAACAATACCTTGTAAGAAGTTTTGGAAGAATGTATCTAAGCATTACCAGATAATGATAATATGTTACGCTAAAACTTACATTTAGTGTCGATTTAAATCAATAAATAAGGTGCTAGACAGAAACGACAGAAATGACTATAGGGGAAAGGACAATGGCATTTGTCACAGTTGAACAATCAAACATGGAGTTTATGATTTCTGCAAATAGTTTTAACAATGTTTAAGTATGCTATATGCCTGCTTGTTCTTCTTCTTCTCCTTCTTCGTATTATTATTATTATTATTATTATTATTATTATTATTATTATTATTATTATTATTATTATTATTATTATTATTATTATTATTATTGTTAACAATTACAAGAGCAACATAAATGTTCTCGGTCCTGACAAAAAGTAAAACAAACGGTGCAAAGTGCCAAGGTATAGAAAAGCTGAATCAAGAGTCCCCTGGCAAAGTACGACGCCAATTTGATAACTGTAGCACCTCACAGATATCAGCAGCACTTAAAACCTAGTTAGTCATTACTGGGTGCGTGCGATTAGAAATGTCCATTATTTATGTTTGGTGAGAAACATCTCTCTGTAATACAATTAATAGAGAGACCAAGGTCAGGTGTACTGCATCACAAACTACGTGTATATCAGTGGTGCCCCCCCTCATGTCCATGACGCACCCCCCCTCAATTGTCTATCCGTAGGTGTTCTTCCATGAAAAAAAATCTTTTCGATTAATTTTTACACCCCCTCAAACATATTTACGAGGGCAAGTCAAGAAAGATTTGGACTGATTTTTTCGCGGCAGTTCTGTTAACGCTGGAGCTTCATAGTTTGGCATACAAGTAGGGTGGGTCTTGCTGTGCATATATATAAAATGTTGTTAAGGAATCATTGCATGTTTGGTAACCACGACTTTTTATTGCAGGTGATGTTCTGCGCCGCCTCTAGAAGTCACCTGTAGAAGAAATGGAGTCATTACGAGATGAACAATTTGCAGCTATACGGTTCTGCTATCGCCTGGGGAAAAGTGCAACAGAAACTCTAGGAATGTTGAGAGCAGCCTACAAAGATGACGCTCTGCCACGAAGTACCGTGTTCTGGTGGTTCAAAGAGTTTAAAGAGGGCCGAATGACAATCACGAAAGCTGGTGGACCAGGTGTATCAGCGTCAGCTGTTACTGAGGTGAACATTAACACGGCAGCAGTCATTGTTAGAGAAGATCGCCGCATCAGTATCGACGATCTGGCAGCCGCACTACGCATATCTCATGGCAGTGCCTTCAAAATTTTGCATGACCACCTCCACATGAGCCGAGTATGTGCGCGATGGATTCCGCGACTCCTGACACCAGAGCAGAAGGCCGTTCGAGTGGAGACTTGCAGGGAGCTGTTGCAAAGGTTTGAGGATGGTGGAGACGCCTACCGCACCGTGCGACTTTTTTCTATTCCCTGCCCTAAAATCCAGACTGCGTGGACGCCGCTTCTCCGATAATTCCGAGGTTCTGAAGGCATCGGAGGCGGTTTTGAAGGACCTCTCAAACAATGGCCTGCGACACGTGTTTGAGGACTGGAAGACTCGAATGAAAAAGTGCATTCAAATGGGCGGGGACTACTTTGAAAAGGATCATGTGCCTGTTGCTGAGTAATAATAAATTGCCTAGAAAAAAAAAAATCAGTCCAAGTCTTTCTTGACTAGCCCTCGTATATAGATTTTTAACCCCCCCCCCAAATATTTCAGTGACACAGTTTGTGTCATAGCCCCCCTTGTGGGCACCCCTGTGTATATTCAGAAAACATGCTCGAGTACCCCCTCAGTCAAGCAGTACGTTGGATTAGAGTTCAGCGTCACTTTCAGCACCAGTCATTCTTTCAGAAAAAATGTTACGGGGGCGGGCACTCTTAATATTCTGGGGGGACACTGCTGGTAATATTCTATTTATTATTATATTATAGACATATTATTTTGGTGTCCTCCGGGAGAGCACTCTCAGAGTTCCGAGGAGGGGGCAATGCCCCCCAAAAAACATGTCTGGAAGAACACTGTTCAGCACTGAGGCTATAACAGACAGAGTTGTTGGAATTTTCTCCAGTCCAAGAAGATCGGGAAATTTCCAAATTCTTCTTGCGTGTCTGGTGGAATATATTACGTATAATACGATTATCTTATATTACAAAGGTCCTTTGTGATTGTAAAATATATGATAACAAAGCAAAATGACAACTGAAAATGAGATTTACAAAAAAAAATCCAACACTTCAGTTCTTCCAAGAAATAAGACTAATTAAAACTTTGCAGTTACCCCTTTTAGATCTTGCATTTTTAAAGGAAAATCTTGACTTTCAATTAAGTACCTATTGCTTCAGTACTATTCATCCGAGTATCATAGATTATACGTCATTCTCTTCAGAATAAAACAAGCTTTCAAATAGTATTATAAGCATATGTACAAGATGTGTGAGAAGGGAAATTTGGGCTAAAATACGGAAGTTTACCCTCCAATAACTTTTTTTTTTTTTTTTTTTTTAATTTTGTGGCCCTTGGAACATCCTCAACTAGAAATACCGAACATAATCTACCTTGAATAATGCTACGGACTATATGCAGTACGTGTGCAAAGTTTCATTCCAATATCTAAAATTGTTATGAGGAAAAATATTTCCTAATCCTGTATAACAATATACCAAACATCATATACGGGATAATAAGGAAAAAAGTAGAGTATACAAAATAAAAGTTTCCAAACATTGTACCATTTATCCGAGTATTATAATTAATACGATACTCCCTTCATAATGAAACAGTCCTTGAAACGATGCCATACGGATGTGTTCATAATGTACGAAACCAGGGAAATACACAGTGGCGACATTCCATGTAAAATCAACCGATGAAATGAGAAAATCTGACTTGACGATCTTAGATTTTTGTGAAAATTGGTGCACAGCTTTATTACAGTAGGAAACGAAAAAATCCCAAATATTACCCATCTCGTCGTGAAAGTGTCCCCATACATGATGCTCAAAAATTTCGAAAAACGGCATTTTTTCCAGTTACAGTGATTATTAAAAATTGTCTTAAAATGGTTAATATGTGCAGTAGAGACATGGAATAAACACCATTGGAAATCTTAAAGATTGCGCTACAAGTTGTACTATATTGAAGAAACGTGTATAATAAAAACTAACACTTCAAAAATTCAATTCAATTACAATTCGAATTTTGAATTTCGCACAGAAATGTCAATGTGAATTTGTTCAAAATTGTCCAGATTGTAGTCTCGTATGTGTACTAAAACACCACAAAGTTGCATTTTGGGGAATCAATGGGATCTGATTCAAAATTCAACATAAACCAAACATTGCAAGATATTGACCGTATGAATATCTGAGTTCAGATCGATAACCATTTACCTGCAGCATTAAAGGAATTTAGATTCAACTTCATTTGTTTCTTGATGTATTAATTTGAATTTACACAATTATCCATCTTTCGAGTTATTTAGACATGTATTACGTTTCCGAACATTACTCAATATATTTCCCTCCCTTCCACAAATGTGGGAAGACTCCGAGGTCCCACAGAATGGCCAACGCGAAGTCCGAAGCTCACTCAATGCGATTTCTTGTTATGGGGTGGGCTAAGGAAGAAGTGTAGCGCATCAAACCACAACCTCTTGGTGAATTTGGAAATAAGATCCGTGAAGTCATAATTGATATTCCTGCTAAGGTCTTGAGGAAGGTCATAGCAAATGTACCTGTTCGTTTGAGATAGTGTCTAGAAAATACTGAAGCACACATTAAGTTGTAACTTTTGAAAAGATAATGGTATATAATAAACAGAAGATAATGGTATCTACATGAACTTTTCATTTATAGGTAAATATGGACCCCATATGGGAAGTACAGATGGTCTTAGTTTATTTCGATCTAGTTTGTTGCTCGTCATTCCCTAATTTATTTTGTTCGTATACCTCTCTCATAGAGAATATAATTCGATTTTCATAATACGAAACTATTTAAGCTGGATCGCTAGTCACATTTAGGGTAAAACTTTCTTACTAGGTGGCAGAGCACATTGCGATACATGCGATGTTGCCACATGAATTACGGATAGAAAAGTGTTTAGACACAATCACATTTTATACATGATTTACTACGAAGAGAAGTGAGAGTTTTTATTTCCATTTTACTCGATACTACCTGCTTTAAAACATGTATTAATTATATTCTCTCATCAAAAGTGATTTTTCAACTCATGAAACGTTATGCGTATATTTCTCTCAAACTAGATGTCTTTCGGCGCAGATTAAGAATACGTATACTCAGTGTTCGAAGTGGGAAAAATCAGAGGCGGTATGTTTTATTATGATTTTGACTCAACATGCCTGTTATTTATATATTGTCTTGATCACTGAAAAACCAGAGGCGGTATGGCATACCACTGCATACCATCTCACTTCGACCACTGCGTATATTAATACAAAATCATTATCCTTCCATGGAAGTTGAGAAAGTGCTCTATTCTCATTTGAAATTTGATAAGAGTATTCCCTCATATGTGTAAGTAACGGCAAATATTACGTGTATATCAGGGACATAGAGGCAAAACCTGCTAAGTCCAAATTTCGACAAATTGAGTTTTTATTGCAGTTTATTCCTCGTCGTTAAGTGAACCAAATCCAAAAAGCTGATTACCAAATTTTAATATTTCTCATTGAAATTCAATGGTGAAGTTGGTCTTTAGAAGCAAAATCTCCTATATCTATGCGTAAATATCTCTTATTTTAAAGCAAAGAACACTAACTACATCCACTAACCAGTTACTGTACAATGAATGGATTGAGCATATTTCACTTCTGAATGCGCTTATGTCTACTTTGCTTTCTCGTCCAGAGTAAAATTGCAAAATGAGAAAACTTGGAAACGAATAATGCAAAAACAAGTAAGGCAAGACCCGCTTGTATTATACTGTGCAATGACATAGCGATACCCACTCAACGAGATTCACAATACAATGGATCATAAAAAAACTCTGTATTGAATGTTGATGTTTGATGTTAATGCGACTTATTTCTGTTGAAAATATTGGAAAATCAAAACTTGTGTAATCTTAGAAAGAGCGACAATGCCCAGTGGTTTATTAAGAATATTATAATATTATTGTTCATTTGATCATGATAAGATGAACTGGAATAATGTCTCACTTGAAACGAGAAATGGGAAGTTTTTGTCTCGGTTTGTCCTAAACCAAAGTCTCGTCTCTAGTGTTTCACACAGACGAGACGAGACTCATACTAAAAAAACAAAAACGAGATTAGAACATATTAAATAATTCTTTACTGCAATACGTGAATGGACAGAACAAGAGACTCTGCATTAGAAGAGCAAACTGAGACAGGAATATACGATTTCTCGTCTCAACTGAGGTTTTCAAGCGAGACTGGGGTTTCAAATCAGTAATGAAGAAAAGGTACCAAACATCTGCTATTGAGCCAAAGGACATATAAAAAAAGGCGTGCCGGTAAACAGAAAGCAGCTAGATGATGTTGACATGCCTAGCTAAAGAAGCATTTTGGAGAAGACTGGCGGAATAAGCACGATTTATCTTTTTATGAAAAGGTGCTTCGGGGACCCAACAAAAGAAGAAAAAGATGATAATTATTGTGCCGGAGCCTTGGAAGATCAAGACCTTTTTTTGAAAGATACTTTTCATTCTTTTCTAATAACTTTTTAAAGCGACTTTCATTTTTTCTAACAAATAAGAGTTCACAAACATGGTATTTTTTCTTGTTTTCGTAACCTATAAGTGAGTGTTAAACGGTCTTTATATCCTGTGGTAATTTGTTTTCTTACTTTTCATGCGAAAGTGTCACGGCATTGCAAAACAGGATGTAAGTAGCAAACAAATTGAAGATTTGAAATCAAAATATGCTAAGTCCAACAAAAATGTATTTATTTCGGGAAAGCTATACAAAACTGATCAAAAGTGACAGCACCACTTCATGCAGATGTGTAAACAAAAAATGTGTAACAATTCTGAAACATAAGGGGGTCACACGTTACTTCAGTTTCCTGGCAAAATTGGGAAGTTGACTTAGCAGGTTTTGCTTCTGTATCCCCGATATATACTATTTAAAAACCAAGATTAGCATTTGTCCTACGTCCAGCCTATTTTCCAGATCTTGTACTTTACCTACCGATTATCGTTTGTTAACAACATATACTGGTTTAGAGAAAATAATTTTGCTAGGATTTCGAAATGGTTGAGGTGCTGTAGATAGATAGTTGAATAACCAAATATAAATGCAAATTGAAGCATGTGAAAACCGTTTGGAAGCTTGTATTAATTACACGGTTGTTACACTGAAAGGTGATAGATACTCTTTTGGATATTCTTATTTTGATTTTACATTTTTTTCTTTTGTGTCATAACAGATTATATTAAACTTTCTTTCTTAACTTGTATGAACTTTTACGTTTAACACACATTCTCTACAAATATTCTGTTAATGAAAAAGAGGAAACTACGGATTCCAAAAAATTTATTCTCTAAAGTTCATTTCGTACTTTATTAGCTAAGCTACTCGTTTAGAATTTAAAATAATTTCAGGTCATCTTTGAACTCAATTGCAAGAATTTCTATGTTGCGTTTTAGCTGTTTGATACAAGAGACCTGTGGGTATGTATTTTGAAATAACTCTATATTCACTGGCTCTGACAGAACTTGACCTTCATCCACCTCTAAATACGTCAGAGTTTCAGATATTTGGTTCAATGGAGTACAGAGGGACAACAGAAACTTTGAATCGCCTAAAATATTGATAAAAGCAGCTTTCTCTAGATGTACGGCAATTTGAAAAAACGATCGAGCATCTTGTGGTGTCATTGGTAAATATATTGACGCATAATGAAGATTTGTTCTCAACACATGTTCCTCACCGTAGTAGAGTATATCTTCCATGTAGTACTTGGAACCAACAACAAAAATGCTTTCCAGATTAGGACATGACGAAAGTAGCCAAGAGAACGGAATGCTTCGGTTTACCACATCATACCGCACGATACTCAAATGTTTCAAAGTTCTCCCACAGTTCTGAAGATACACGAAAAACCCTGTCACAAGTGGATCTGCATCACACTTGACGTCAAATTCCAATCTTAAAGATGATATAGTTGAAATTTTAGCTAAAGGAGTCAATGGACAACGAACTATCCACAATGAAACATCAGTCACATTTTTGCAACATTGAGCAATAACTTCCATTCGACTTTTATTCAATTTACCTACTCGAATCGAAAGTAATTTTAACTCTGGAAGCTTGAAATCTTTTTCTTCTTCCAAACAGTTCTCATAATCTTCACACACACTTTCTAAGAATTCATCAAACCTCGTTTCAAGAACTCGTAATTTCATTAAAGGTTTCACGAGAGTCAGTAAAATACGTACCCCAATGCCGCTCACTTTAGTTCCTATTAGGTGTATTTCTTTCAGCGTGAGACAGATATTGGTCTTCCGTCTTAAAGAACTAGGGAAATCGTTACATTGCTTTCCGTTACAACAACACCTCATTATTTTTCGAACTTCAGGATGAACAAAGTGTACCATCTCTTCCTCGAAAATCTCTCCATCATCATGGTTCGTGTTGCAGCATTCCATAATTTGCGTTAGAGCGCATATTCCTTGGTCTGTAACATGTCTCGAGCACGAAATATCTAAAATCTGCAACTGGTTGCAGGTTCTTCCAACTACAACTAATGCTCCATCAGTACAAGCGTGCTGAAGGCATAAATGTGAGAGATGCACATTTTTAGCCAAAGTGGCCTCAAATAATTGTTCCGCTCGAAGATCCATACCCATGACAGCAAACAATTCACGTTTCAGAGTACGGTTTCTGGTTATCAGATACGGTGCTTTGGATAACTTTAACGTGCGTAATTTCCCACTCTTTTTAGAGATGATTGCAAACAACCGCTTTACACAGTGTAACGTCAAAGCATCTATACATTCATAGACAAAGTGCGTCAATGAAGATGACATTAATATATCTACTAATGTAACAACATCAATATAATCTGAGAGACGAGATGGATGATCTATTTCAGCTTCAAAGGAATAGGAAAGCAGTCCTTTATCTAAGAGTTCCGAAAGCACTGACACGGGTAGAGTGTGGATATACTGTCGTAGTTGATTCTTGTCTTGACTTGTCCCTTTGTTACGAAGGTTCGGAATGCAATGAGTTAGCAATGCAGTCAAAAGGCGACTGTAAGCTATGTTCTGCAAAGTTTCTGGATTTAGGCTCACAGTGTTAGTGATGTCCATATTCTGAAATAAATATTACAAAAATTTGAGACTAGAAAAGTTAACTTAAAATAGACTATTTATTCTACAATAATAGTAATTAACCTTATCTTAAGATTACTACAAAATCCTGTGAAATAACAAAATTTCATAAGTAAATTATCTTAGGAAAAATTCTGAACAAGAAACAGACATTTGTTCCAATAGTATTCCTCAGTGTTACATCAATCATATTAAGTATAAATCAATCACATGAAAAAGAATTTAATAATTCACTAATCGTTGATAAAGATTTGTACTCTGTTAATAGAAGATACACTTGTATTTCATTCCTAACTACTCTCGAAAACCAAAATAAAGTATTATCATTAAGAATAATGACATAATCTTCATATACTATGTTAAATATAGTTAAATAAATTGCTACTTCTATAGAGTGTCTCACCCTTAGATTGCAGTACAGGAGTAAATGGTAATGCTTTTCCTTATGCCCATTATTGCCAAACTTAGCCTGAATTTTAGAAATAGTTTTTTTTTTTTACTAGATATGGATAGATTATTGTAGAACATTGTATTCTCCATCAAATAATCTGTTTTTCCCATATCAAGAAGAATTTTCAAATATTGAAATAAATTGAAACAGTGAAATCTTACTAACAACAAATTCTAACTTTGCGTTAAGTATATCACGTCATAAGTTCGGAACTATAAGAGATACAAAGTTGAAACTTAAACAGGTATTAACACCATATTTGGGGTCAATGCTGAAAAAGTTTGCATTCAAAAAAAAACTTTTCGAATTTTAAAATAAAAAATAAAATCTAAGAGAAAGTGCGTAGACTATCGCAATGCAATATGTAAAAAGTTGACTAGTGAGAAACTTTTTTATTTTTCAGGTTAGATGGGGTGCAAAGCGAGAAAAATGTTGAGAAACTATTGAAGTTATTTTTAAAAAAAATTGCAGGTCGATATCTTTCTTTATTTAGGCTTTGTGACTTTTAGTATTAAGAGTCAACTTTCCAAAGCGCGCGCATCTGACCTGAAGAAAGGCAGTGACAAATCTTGCCAATGTTATTTTCCTTATAATATTTGTTTTAGACTCACTGATATAGAGTTTCTTGCTATACCGATGAGTATGCACTGTTGATGTTATGCGAGCATGAATCTACTGCTTAACAGAAGCATGATCGCAAAATCGAATCGTGGACCACACCTACGAAAAACATTGCGTCAACTCCACTCAATCTTATGTTTCACTTACTTCGCTCGTTTCCCTTTATAAGTTATATATAGGACTAACATTCAGACGTATAGTTTTCATTTTCTTTCTTCCAAGAAAGACAAATTTCAATCGCGGGTGAATAGTAAGTAGTGAACACGAATCAGGATAGTAATTCAGTAAGCAATAACATAAATCACAAAAATACAGTTGGCGCTCAAAGGAAACCAACTGTTTCTTCAGAAGATCAATATCTATGGAAGAGGAAAAAGCAGGCCAATATCTGTTAATAATAAAACTCCTCAGTCATTGGTGATAAAAAGTTATTAGCTTATTAGCTTTTGTAATTGATTCGTTTGCAGTTCACACGTGGTCTCCAATGTCCTTTCGAATGCTGAACATTTTCACAGTAAAAGTTGGTTTCGTTTGTGATTCCATTTTTCTTATTTACTATGGACACACTGATTAAAATTTAAAAAAAGCGTTCATAACAAATAGTAACTTCATGAGCTCACAAAACAGAATGAAAAGGTTCTTTGTTCTCTTCCCCCTATGTTTCTTTAGGAAGCATGGAAGAAACAAAATATATTTTCTTAGGGTTTGATTATTCTGTGTGGTTTTGTTTCTTCGCCCATCTGTACCTTGTTGGCTGTCACTAAACATGATTTCAAGTCACAACTTGTGCGTTTGTTTAGAACAGATATAATAGGGTATATTTACATTCTTCTTCTGTTTCCAGTTTGATAATGTGTGTCTGAGGTGTCAGAAGTGAGTATAGAAACCAGGGCGATTCAGTTCCTATTCACCATTACATTTCTAGATTGATGAAATGTTTAAAATATTTTATATGTCGTGCGCAATATTGTATTTACTGTATTGCTCGTCATGGGGAGTGAAGTGCGGAAAATACGTTCAATTGGTAGGCTGATTGGGAGAGAGGGTCAAATAGTGCCGAAAGTGTTTAAGTGGAAGCAGTGAAAGTGATTAAAAGGTATTTAGGATGCGTCTTTTCTCCTTTTATTTTATATTTACAAATCTTTCGTTAATATTCACAAATGAATTTATAATTTCTTTTAACAAAAGAAACACTGACCAAAGCTTCAAACCCACTGTATTTTAAACTATAACATGTAACGGTTTCGGATATCTAACATATCCTTCCTCAGACACTATAGAACATAAATGAAAATACAGACATATATGTCATTGTTATGAACAATCTTTTAAAAATTCTTTTAACAGACAGACACAGACACAGACACAGACACAGACACAGACACACACACACACACACACATATATATATATATATATATATATATATATATATATAGCCATTGTTACGAAAAAGTTTAAATTCTCTTATTCAGACATATATATAGTCATTGTTACAAAAAAAATTTATTCCATTTGCTGAAGCCTTCACCCAATCCCGTAAGTCTCCTTGTACACTTTCCAACTAATCACTTTCCTCCATTTTTGGTTGATGTAGGGGCCTTTTTTATTTTCTTCTTGTCTACGCTATCCAAACTTCCTTGCCATAATTCATTAATACGTAGGTAGGCCTCCTGTCCAGTTCATCAGTTTATCTCTTCCTACTACAGTGCGATGGTTCATTGAGACCTCCTGGTATTTGTTAAATATCATACTGTTGTTCCACGGATAAAGTCGGATCTAAACCATCGGAAGTGGGGAGCAGACGTCTTCACAGTATACTTAACGATGTAACTTTTATTTGACAAACGGAATTTGATTTGCGGATATTTTGAGTTTTCGCAATACAGACGAATGAGCGTTTTCGTACGTCATATTTTCTCGACACGTATCACTAGCACACTACTCCAGTTTTCACTCTTATCCAACTTCAGTAGCAGTATTTTACCCATTGCTATTCCTTAGTTTGCCGCACAATTCTTACAGGAAATTTCTGTGTGAAACGGTTTAGTCTGTCATTTATTTCAATCAAGGGCTGATCCAGGACGGACTTCCTGGGGAGGGGGTTGTAATACTGCTACTTACAGCTACTTTTAAGAGCTCCAAATTCTGGGATGGGTGTTATTTATATATAAAATAAGAAAGTTGCCTCTTGTGGGGGGTGATCGCGCGATCGCCCCATGGATCCACCCCTGATTTCAATCATATGTTTTCTATTCGTTTCATACGTTCTTTCGATTTCATATTGCTCTTATCGAAATTTTATTGCTACGATATATAAACCATCACAAAAAGAAATTTCTAACGCAATTATTAGACTGTTTTTCATACCCTTCAATTAGCCGTTCCAAGTGAATTTGACTGAATGAAAAGAAAAAAGGGTTCAAAATATATGAATTTAAAGAAAGCTTTATTTACAGACTCTGTCACTTTTTTTTGTCTTTCTTGTTGTTTCTTCAGAAGAAAATACAAGGCGGAAGAAATGTGGCAACAGCGCACTCCATTTACTCCGTACTTCAATCTAAGAGTGAGATGTTCTATAGGACAGTGCATGACAGCTGTGAAAGATTATTTCACAGCCATATCCTACATTAATCTAAAGAAGGTTTGGAAACATATACTACGTAATAACTAATGTTAGTTAGACTTTTATTAAGTTGTCTTTATTTTGGATGAAATTAGATTTAATCACTTTGTAGGTAATATTACATTCAGGTTTTTGTGAAATGTCAGGTATAATTTTAACACAGCCTATGAAGATTATATTGTCTTTACCGATAATAATTTATTTGATTTTCAAGAGTGGTTGGGAATGAAACGCAGACAGAATATGTATAAATCTTTTATAAATACCCTACAAATCTTTGTCACTGACTACTTAATAATTACTATTAATTCTTAAGCGCTTTATATAGTGTAAGTCAAAATATCTATACATTCATAGACAAATTGCATCAGTCGAGATTGAATTTAAGTATCTACCACAGTAATAGCAATATACATTAATAGCAATTTTTGAAGAAAATATTGTGTCCAAGAGTTTCATAATCAGCAGTGAGAATATTGAATGGTATTTTCAACACATATTTAAGACTACCATATTTTCAAAGAATGAAACCGGGACATTTTCCTCAAACTTTCCAACTGAATGGTACGAAGTTAGGAACACGCGGCAATTATTGGCTACAGAACCATTAAATTAGATGTATTAGCAATAAACCTTACAAGTTTTGTGAAATAAAATACAATGCTTAAGAAAAAAAATAGGTGATTTATCGCGTCCCGACTTCAGTTGCTACGAAATGGGGACTAGGAACAAAAGGAAAAGACTGTTCCGACTAAATCGGGACGTCTGGTAGCCTTACACATATTGAATGTACACTGAACCACAAAAGTATCTCCCTCCTTAGTGCTCTAACTCCATTACTTAGCGTCCAGGTAATTTGCAGTTGTGATAACGCCTGGACAGATGCAACCCAACTTACACGGACTATTCTCGGCACTGACAGCAGTTGGTAGCCCTGAGTCAAGTCTTTATGTAGAGTGTCTTTATATCAAGTAAAATTGTGAGTAGATGACCCAAGAAATATTTCTCCATTCTGAGATGAATCTCTCTGGTTCAGAGCATGTTGTCCAATGAACATCATATGTTAATCTCAATATTGTTGTTATGTAATGTATTATTTCATTATATACTGTATATTCAAAGAAATAAAAACACTGATTACACATGAAAATGCTTGAAAATAGACGAAAATATCAAATCTCTAAAACTGCTGGAAATAACTGTGTAAATGACTGTCTCCATTGACAGACCTTCTCCAATTCCCCTTATTCCAATTTTTTTTCTTTCTAGGGAAGAGAAGATCTTGCTCGCCACACTGAGTATATTGAAACAGAAACACTTAAAAAGTTTCAGCCTGGCAGGGATTCGAACCCGGGTCTACCGAATAGAAGTTCAATGCACTAACCACGCACCTTCTTAGTTTTATTGTTCATGTACTTGTCTTTATACAAATGATGTACAAAGAAACGGACTTACTCCAGGTTTAATATAATACAATAGTTCTTACATACAAGAAATGAAACAACGTATTGTACGACAATAATCGCTAAAAATTAAAATAAAAACGAAACGATAAACTTACATCAATAATAGTTACTATCTTTTTTTTTAACGAGAATGAAAGGGCCTACTGCAACACCACTTCTAAAAACAGACTAAAATACTGCCTGTCCAACTCGGGAAAAAAGAGCTTTCGGTGAGTACGTTTTAAAAAAATCCAAGTAGGTGCGAGTATCCAGCAAAGGCACATGGCGATTGATATAAAGTGTACACGCCACAAGAAAAAGCACGGCTTGATGTTTATTCTGTGGGAAATAACGAAAATTCGGAAACAAAACATATGATACTGTGAAATGGTGTGAAGGTTGTCGACAAATTAGTCCTATGGACGTGAGATAGTTCCAGATAGCTGGAGCACCCACACACTAATCGTACTGATAGACCAGTGTATAATCTTTGGCGCATAGAGAACACAGTGGGTCAGGAACACGATTCAGCTCAAATAAACGAACACGCGTAGGGACCAACTGATAAACTACTTGAAACCATTCAACCTGTAGATATGAAGGTAATACTGGGGCGGAGATATTAGTCCATACCTGTGACCACATAGTCTGAGGATATCGGTGAGGCATTCAGAGAATAATCTGATCGTTAGTCAACAAGAGAAGGAAGTTATACAAAGTACGCAAAGTGTGTCCCGTAGGGCAGAGAACCACACCGGCGTATGTCCAATAACATATTAGTGAAGTAATGTACGCCGGACAACAATAAGCAAAGTTAATAAACGGGGGGTTTACAGGAAATTTATAACTAGTCCAAAAACATCGTATCCATTGCTATGTGAAGGATTCGTTAATAGCAACTGCAGTATAGAAATCGAGCATAAACAGAGTTTGACATTTGAATCTGAGATTTACGAGACCCAACCCTCCCTGTGAACGGGGAAGGTAGAGCCCTGTACGTGGAATGCGAAAATAGAAGCCACGCCAAATATTCCATAGGAATAAAGAGTCGAACCACTTAGCGAACATTTCTGGTATTGGGAAAATTCGAACCCGGTTCCACAGTTTAGATGCAATGTATTGATAAAGTGGATACGATGAACTAAATGAAGGAGACGTACACGCTGGGAAAACAAAAGCTGGGGAATTTGTAACAACAACGGGGACCAAATCTCCTCGAAAAGGAGAGTAGGTTGTGACGTAAGTGTGTTACCTTATGCTCGGCATAACGTAACATGGCCCGGTGCTTTTGAGCACCTTGTATATTTAATTTTATTTAGAATGTTAGAGAAAAACTGTTTTATTTTGTAGTAGGAAACTGTAGGTCGCAAATTTTGCGTAATTTCATTAAAGTAAATCGTTTCAACGAATATTACATGAAGAATATATGATTAGTAATTATATTTTGTATATTTTACGTATTTATCCAAAAATATAACATTATTTTAGAGAATAAGTGTATATTCTAGCTTTTTCAATGATTTTCAGTTTAATTTTATAGATATTTCGGCATAGGGAATCTTCACAAGAAAGCTAAAATTTTAATTTCGTAAATCTTCTTCAAAATTCCAAATTAAGAAAGTCAGCCATAATTTCTTCTTGGTGCATCTCTTTGTTTTCGGAGTAAATTATTTGATTGGATAATCCGCAATCACAGCTGCGGCTGAGATTTCGGCTTTCTTTGATCTTCGCACAGAAGCCTATCATCCGATAGTTACGTCACGATTATCTTCCAATTAGGGATCATCTTCCTGTTATTCTTTGTCTTGCATCATTTACAGCTATAGGATATGGACGTGCAGTGTTTGGCGTCTGTATTAATTGAGAAATAATTAGTCCTTATTTTAAAACTGTGATTAATTCTTCGTTTTGTCTTGTATCAGAAATTATCAGCGGAGATAGACGTGCTGTGTTTGGTGTTTGAACGAAATTGGTAAATAAGTATTATTCTAAACTGTGAGGCGACTTTCGTCTTTTATCAGTGATATTTTTATGGAAGGTGCTTACTGGTATGGAATGAGCTTATTGAAAGTTTGATGTTCTCGATCAGCGAGAGAACGTAGGAGAAGCTGAAGGAGACGGTGACAAAACGTAAATCTTGAGTTGGCGTGTTAGCATCGGAGAAGAAGAAGTTGAGTGACGCTCGATGGCCACTTAGAACGGTACTACAGTTATCAGTATCTGTAAACTTTTTTTTGGAACCCACGAGTTAAGAATCTCGAAGGAGATTCTCGTGGCATAACTTTATCACAAAACCTTTTTTTATATATATATCAGTTTATTCAGCGGTCGAAGGAATGGATTCAAGTAAGTAGGAAACCAGTGTAAAAATTAATCCAGGTAGTGGCAACTTCAAAATTCCTTGTCTTGGCAGAACAAGTGTGTGTGATTTTCCTTTTCTTGTGCATGTGTGAAATTTACAACATGATGTGTTAAGTGCATTAAGTTTTCCCTCAACGCCGCACACATGCAGATTTGGTCAATGTGACTTCGTGATTTCATTCAATGGGGGGGGGAAGAAAGCTAGATTATCTCAGCACCGAGCGATTGTCGCAATAACAAGAAAATGTGTGTACCACACGCACATTTTCCCCCAGTGAGGAAAAGATGTTTAGATTCCCTGAAATCTTGAAATTATTCGTTTTTTTTTTTTTTTTTTGGTAATACTGCTCGAAATTTAAATTTTATATGTTGGCATGTTTTCTTTGGTTTTAAGAAAAATGATTCTAAATGATAATTTTTTTGGAAATAAGTGTCAGATTCACGGCTACAGTCAAGTGCAAGGGTACATGAATTTTGCGTACCGGCAACAGGAAACTTTCGTCAATAGGCTCAACCTCCGTGATATTCTATTCTGATACCCATCAAGTTTTAGAAATTTCAGTTTTAATGATTAATAGTAGATACTTTTTTTTTTTTTAGAAAACTCAGAATTTCAGAGCGACATTGAAGTAGTAACCACTGCGTCTTTGGTTATGATGTGGTAGCGAAACAAAATATAAATACGTAAATGAGGACGGTGCTTCATAAAAGATATGTGTGACTTTCTTTCTTGTTTAGGTTAAGTTAGTGTAGCTAGGTTAGAATAGGGATTTTAGGTTTAAGTTGTGTCAATATTACATGAGTGTCTACCTGTGCTAGATTGTCCAGTGGGTCAGAGCTGTACGAGAGGTAGCGAAGAGCGTAAATCCTCTTTGCCGGCCACAATCTCAATGCACAGCGGATTTTGAGCACCAAAGAATAGATAAAGAAAGTGAAAAGTAGCTTACCACAACCTTATGCAGTGAAGTTTTATTTTTCCAATAATGCAGTGTATTTATAATGTGTCATTTTCATTTGTTATGTGTCGATTTAATGTGAATGTTTTTGAGAGTCAAGAATATTAAATGAATATGAATATTTTAGGAATATCGGTGGAAAATTAAATAATGTTTGGCTCTGAAAGTTAAAGAAATCGATAAGGTTAGTTTCTCAGATGGGTATGTCAGTCAAGTGTAAAGATTTTTGTTAAATTTCTTGTCCAATCTTTTTCATGAATATTGTCGAATAAAATTTATTAGCCGTGAAACATCTTTCTTTTCAAGCACAGAATATAATTATCTTGTAGTTTTAAGAAGTAGTAGAAATCTTGAGTTACAGTTATGTTTTGGATATTTAATGTGAAACATGATCAAAGCAAAGAGCAGTACGTACACAATAAGTTGACTAGGGAAGTGAAATAGCTGTGAATCAAGGGAAGAGACTTTCCTTAGTGTGACCGGGGTTGAAAACAACCGAATCTGTAGAAATTTTCTCATTTTATCAGTTTTAAATCAAAATCTCAGTTTGGATTGTTATTTTATTGCACGACAAAATTCTGTTTTCGAGATTTGTAAGATTTTTTTTTATTCAGATAGGGCTTTTACAGACAACATTCAGATCTTCATTCTGCTCATTGCCAGCTCCACTCGTAGGTCGATGTCCTGTGTCTGTAGTCGTGGTTCACAACCTATTTCCGGATGGGATGTGGATAATGAACTGCAGGCCTGGATACCGGACTGTGAGTTGGGATGGAAGAGAGTTTGGAATCTTTACATTTTCGGGCAAGATTTGAGTTCTATTTTCCGTAGATGATTGGCTTGGTGAGTGTATCAGTGGCTGTTGATGACGAACCCATACGGGCCCAGTAGGTTCGGTGTCATTAGTCAGTGATACTTTCAGCATAGCCTGTAGTCTCAAGGAAAGGGAACATCATACAAAACCACAATATCATTATTACATTATATTATTATTATTAATATTTTTTTTATTTAAGTTACAAGTGGGATACCTAGGATCTTCAACGAAGTGACGTGAGATACACACGGCACCCTAGGCTCCTTAGCAGGTAAATGAAAACAATTGAACTGTAATAGGTTAGTTTTCTGTACATTATACTGTAATCGAAGTGCAAAGCGCTGCAGCACTTCTAAAAACCGCGCAATAAGAACAGGATCCATTCAGGTAATCGTGACGTCGTCTGCATACCCAAATACATTTTGACTCAAGAAACGGGAGGGTCCTGGGGGAGTTCATGGTGGTCAACTGTCTGAGTGAAGGATCTAATGCGAGTGCAAAAAGTGTCGTCGACAAGCTACATCCTTTCCTTAATCCACATTTCAGCGGAATAAGAGAGAACAGGTGTCCGTTAATCTGGATGCGGAAATTGGATGTGGTATATAAATTATTAATGACCGTGCGGAAGCCTAAAGGAAACTTCCAGGCTTCAAGTACCTGCAACAAAAAACCGTGATTTAAACTGTCGTATGCTTTTTCTAAATCTACAGCTAATGCACCCGCGGGCACCTGCCGAAAATGAAAGAAAAGCTATCGCGCAAAGAGCAAAGTGTATATGAAAGTTTATGCTTAACATGGAGTGGTACCTGATAAGGATTAATGTAGTGACGGATGATTGATCGAAGTCGGGCTGTAAGCACTTTGGTGAACAACTTAGGATCGACGGATAATAAAGAAATAGGTCGATACTCCTGAACATAATGCGCTGCGCGGGATTTCGGAATGCGAACTATTATGGCGGTATTACGATTCACTGCTTCGCCTCGTAACAAAGCATTGAATAAAGCGGTAAGACAGGAACTGAGGTGAGACAATACTGTTTATAAAACTGGATATTTAATCCATCTTCTCCTGGGGCACTGCGGCACTTTGTCCGCCTGAGGACTGCGAAAATGTCCTCCTCACAATGGGATTGATCAATGTCGTGCATCATTCGTGAGGACGCACATTCGGAAATTCTGTGTAGTAGCGCTTGAAATCTTCTAAAATGCACGTAGAATTAGTAGTGTTGGTGCCATCTCCCAAAATGAGAGAGTGAATGGTGGTAGAACGCCGTTGTCGCAAAATCAAATCAACATGATAAATAGTTATAGTCTCCTCCGGAAAACGATGATACAGGTCTTCCGGCAAATACGCACTGACCAAAGTATGGGAGTAAATCGTTTTCAATCGGTATTTGATGCTGTTAATGCAAGCGAGGTTAGCTAGGGAAGGCGGAGCCTTCCAAAACTCACAGAGAGCTTGAAATAAAATTCATGATAATGGTGGGCATATTTCATCGCGACTTGCTCTTGCCATTGGAAGAAGCTGGGTAATTTAGGTTTTACAAAATAAATTCCACCAGGAAATCACAGAGGGGTAGTACCAATAAGGTAATCGAGGTGAAAAGTCCGCCACAACCTCCGTACGAGACATGATTTCACTATGAATCTTCCAATAAGAAGGGCCGCGAGCTGGTGGTAGCAAAAAGGTATTTTGAAAGCTATTTCTATGGCGGCATGATCGAAGAGCTCGACTTGGATTGTATTTTGTTGTATCAAAGCAGAGCATAAACTCTCTGAAATGTATGCTCGGTGGATTCGACTCTTAGTCGTAGAAGTGCAGTGGGTGAAAACATGCGGTAAGTTTGACACAAATAAAGCGTCTTTTAACTTTAACACACATATAAGCTCCGACAAAGTAGTACAAGGCATGGTAGGCGTCAGAGAATCTCGGGGATCTACAATAGCATTCAAATCTCCGGCAATTATAAAATGAGGAATACCCGGAGGAAGTAAGGAAGGAATGGTAGTTGCATAAAAACTCATTCCTCTCTTTTGTACGTGTAAAGCCAGAATGACTATATAATGCTATAAAACAAAAAGTCTGAATATAACAACGTATAGCCCTTCCTTCAGGGGCTAACACAACACGAACCTAACGCGCCACTTCATCTTTTACCCAAACTAATACCTATTAAAACCGTTTCATGGAAAAATGTAAACAAGATACTAATGCTTGTGTGAGTGTCTTAATGACTTACTCGAGATTTACTTGTTTCACTCAAAAACAGGTTATATAGACGTTCCTCAATGAGGAAAATATCACGAAACGTTCTTCAAGTTGAGGCTACGTTATCGATTGCAGGGATGGTCCCGGTTTATATTACATTTCTTCTTTACCATAACTTCTAATTTCCAAAGAAGAAAAGACGACAGAAATTATTTACATATTCTTTGAATTGTATCAACACGTGTAGAAATAGACAGTTCTGTGTTTATCTTCCATAACTACTAGTTCATTTTCTTATATTCATATGATAAATTTGTGGAAATTGAGCCGGTGACACTAGCCGAGTGACCTCGGGCGTTCGGTTTCTGATCGTGAGGCGCAGTCCACTAGGGGTTAGAATTCCTCTGAAGAGCAAGGTCGGAATAAAAAACTGTCCTCAGTATTTCTATGTACGTGTCCCTGTAGTGTTTAGAATACGTCAAACGGACATGAGGTTCCAGTGCCGAACAATACTCCGGTTGAGGCGATTTGTTTTAAAAAAATGTGAAAGCAGAAAACTCTCATTGCAGCTACCTGGGTTAAAATCTCGTCGTGGCAATTACTAATTTTTCTGTATGGGAAAGTAATGTTTATGTAATTGGTATTGTAATTAGGTTATTCCTTTATTATTATTATTATTATTATTATTATTATTATTATTATTATTATTATTACCACAAAAGGAAAAAAGTAACATAGTAGAACGCATTAATAAGAACAGAAAAGAAATAGAGTACGTCAGATATTTCTTAGGTTTACACATGAACGCAATAATATTATTACGTTTATGGATTTACAGATAAAATTATCATTTTATGACAAGAAATGGAATATAAATATTTGTTAGCTGATAACAGTAATTCATTTTGTTTCGCCCTTCTTCTAGGTAAAAAGATGAGTTGACATCTTAAATATAATCATTCTCGTGACTAGCGATTCCTATTGTAAGTTCGATCACTATTTGCAATTTGTACACAGCTTGGAACAATTCCTTCAAACTCATTTTTGGCCCATACTACAGTAGTAAGGACGTTTAGACCTTATGTTCATCAATTCTTGCCCAAACACGATACTTTCCCAGACAGTTGCAAAAGAAGGCTGATATGGATGACGTAATTTTGTGTTGTTGGCATTTCACCTTTGAAGGAAGTCGTCTCAACTCTTAGACCCAGAGAAATTGAATATGTTTCATGTTAGTATACATCAGAAGTATCAGTATTTAGATTATAAAAATTTCCTTAATTGCCACAGCCGGAATCGAACTCGCGTACCCAATATTATGAAACTAATGCTTAAGCCACTACTCTAGACATCACTGTTCTGGGAAAAGGAAAACACTGGATGTGCAGTGAATTCAGTAATTTCACACTTTTACGATTCCAGTGAAATAATGCTGAAACTTTCTGATTTCAGTCATGATAAAATACTAAAGTATTATACAGAAAGAATAGTCCAGAGAATTCACCTTTAAATTGACAACTCATATGTACGGACACGCTGACGTATGCTCTCGCCTCGGGCCCTGATTTTTCGCGGCATGGCATTGAACAGACGCTCATATTGATTGAAATATGGTGTTTCAGGGCGCTGGAATATTTTTTAAAGTTAACTAATTTAACGAGCCTTCTTCAGTACCTTCTTTCCTATCTTTAAGCATTTTACTCACTTTTACAGTTTTTCCAGTATCTCTTTAAGAACATGGACAAAAGCACAGAAATATTGAGGACAGTAAAAATCACAAATATTATTCGCGCGTTCTTCCCTTGCCTGAAGTAAAACAATAAAACATGGTGAACATGCAATTTTTGGTCTTTCATCATCTATGTTGGGTCAAATTCAGAGTTGGAGTGGTTCAGTGGGTCAAATGGATTGAGTTTTCTGAGTGAGTGGTCGTGGTTCAACAGCATGTGATCCATTGCGACACATCACCCACCATGACCCACTGCGACCCACCACTCACTATGGCCCACTCTGCTCACTGCATTGTGGACAGCATATTGAATAGCATATTTTTTCACCCACAACCCTAGCCACAGTAACTAAAAAACACGTTTCTGATTGGTTGCAGCTTGTGATTGCCCAAACCTTCTGGTGTATATATTGTGTACTATAGTAGTAATAGAGGAAAATTGTCACTTTGTTGGAATAGAAGAAGGAAATTGAAGAAGCTGTTGAGGTTAAATTTACATCATGGCAGTCAAGGTGGAACAAAACGAGCCCTGCTGGGCTTCTAAACCGCTACTCCTTCTTCTACTACTACTACTACCTTACTACTACTACTACTACTTATATTGTGGATCGTATAGCAAAACTGCACATGTAACCTAACCATTTTTTAGTATTATTTTCATCTTATTTTAATGAAAAAAGTATTTTGAAAATTTAAAAATAAAATATAAAAAATCCCTGGTACGGGTTTAAACCACTACACAAGCAATTCTAATTACTAGCCATAGCGCTAGTACACTCAGCCACGAAGACCGGCAGTAACAGGCACGTCATTTTAGCTATATTTATGCTACGTGGCGAGAAACGAATAACTCCAACTAATCAGAACCGTATATTTAGCTCCTATGAGTAGGGTCGGGTCTGATTTAAAAATATGCTTCTGAACACTGGTCAATTTGTCTACGTTTTACTTTCAAGGCTTCAATTTCCCTTTTTCATTTTTTCCTGTTTACTTACCTGAGATGGGTTTCTCTAAGTGAAAAAAAAGAATTTGAAGCATTTTTGGATATTGATATTTGAAATTGTAATAATAGCAATAGGACGTATACTACTACTTGGCTTTCGAGACACACAGCCTGTGAGTTTTAGAGAATTTAACTACTGGAAAAAATACATTTTTGAATCACTGTAATATATAAATATTATATGAAAAAATTGAATGTAACTATGTGTGTCTAATCATCACAGCCAATTTGCAGCCAAATGAAATGACTTTTGGTATATAGTTAGGCCTTAATCTAAACTGGGATGTTATCATATTTCTTTCATTATAATAATATCCTAAGCGATAATGGGAATCCGAATTTTTGCGAAAAAATTGAATACCTCATAAGCCGTTAAATTTACGGAGCTGAAATTCAGTATATTAACCCTTTATTGAAAATGAACAGAACGCCTAATAGCATTTTCTTAAAATCCTCCTTTATGGGGAAGGGTGGCACTTTCTATATATGGTAAATTGATAGTGGGTTAGTTGGTAAAAATAATCGAAAACGATCGATATCGGTTGAGAAACAAGTTGGGAAACAAAAAATATAAAGCTTCGCATCACATATCCATATGTGCTTACCATGCGCTTTCTACCATAATAATTGCTGAAGCGTGTTTATTATATCGAGCGCTTAGAGCACAGGGCAATCAATCCATAAAGTTGTGAAAAGTAGACATAAAATTTGTAATGTAAGCTTCTGTATGTTGGTCTACTTACCTTGATTTGGGATTTTCGAATTTCATTCGTTTTTCCACTGAAAAGTATCGATAATTCAACAAGAAAATAATTGGATCATGATAATTTAACTGAAGTTCATCGTAATTTTGCTCATGACAAACACTTTACCATTTTATATCGTAAAGGTCAGATCCACCGTTATTGTAACAGAGCGTTGCCTCAGAAATTGATCGTAGAAATTTAAACTCCGATTAGTTATAATTTCACAACCTGGTTTTATTACTTTTTAGTCGGTAGAGAAAAGGCCATGGATCATGTATCAGAGTTGATGACGATGTGATTTGGTGGGTCAGTGGGTGGTGGGTCAAGTTTTCATTGACCAAAGCCATCTCTGATCAAATCTATACAATTAAATTAAACAAAGAGCAATATTAATACACATACGCTCAACATCTTAGCTATTCATGACATAACTATTGCATGATCCCAATAAATCTAGTATATCCACAAATCATCATTTGTCATATTTTACTAAAATACATGACTTTTCCGACAACCTCACACTTTAAATGTTGTTAGTACGCGAAGTTCATTGATCTCATCACTTATTCACTTTACTCTCTTATGATCAACAAAACCTTTAGGGTACTTCCCGTACAAAGGTGAAATGTATTATTCAATCTTGGTGTATCGTGTACATATACAAACAAAAAGCAACAGGATTATGTTTTCCTCCCTCAACCCCTTACAATGAAATGTGTTGATTATTCAACAAAAGACTTGAAATCCAATCAGAAAAAACTTAAAATATAAAATATGTAGCCAAATCTCGACTTTGATTATTATTATTAATTTTATTATTATTGTTATTAATTAATAGTAATAATAAAGGAATAACAGAATTACAATACCAATTACGTAAACAATACCTACCAGTAAAGAAAAACTAAATGCTACGACGGGATTCGAACCCGGGTCACTGTAATTGCAGTTCTCTACTTTGGCCATCAATTCCTCATACAAAAATAAGAACATAAACTAGTAGATATGGTAGATAAACATAGCGCACACTATATCTACATGTGTTGATATAATTCAAAGAATGTGAAATTTATTTCTACCCTCTTTTCTTGTTTGGAAACTAGAAGGTGAAGAAGAATTGTACTGTAAATCGGGACCATCGCTGAAAACGATGACGTAGCCTTAACTTGAAGAACGTTTCGTGATATGTTCCTGATTGAGGAACGTCTATATAACTTGTTTTTGGATTAAATAAGGAAATCTCGAGTAACATTGTGACACTCATAAAGAACGTCTTATTATACGAGCATTAGTATTTTGTATAGTCTTATATGCAACGATTCAACTAGCTAATAGTTTAGATGAGAGATGAAGTGACACGGTAGGTAAGTGGTTAGCGTATTGAACTTCTATTCGGCGGACCCGGGTTCGAATTCCAGCCAGGCTGAAACTTTTTCAAATGTTTCAATTTCAATTTCAATACGTATTCAGTGTGAGAAGTAAGGTCTTCTCTCCTCCAGAAAGAAAAAGATGTTGGAATGAGGAAAATTGGAGAAGGTCTTCCAATGGAGGCTACCTGTAGTTGTTCTAGATTTGATATTTTCAGCTACTTTCAAGCATTTAGTGATTCATGCTTGGTCAGTATTTTAATTATCTAAACATACATATATAAAGAAATAATACGTTACATACACAGCAATATTGAGATTAATATATGGTGTTCTTTGGGAAGCACAATCCGAACCATGGAGATTTATCTTAGACTGGAGAACTGTTTCGTTGGTCATCTACTTTACAATTTTACCTGCATAAACACCTGGATCAAGGTTACCAACTGCTGTCACTGCCGCGAAAAGTTACGTGTAAGTGGGGTTGCATCTGCCTAGGCGTTCTCACAACTGCAAATGACTTGGTCCCCAAGTAATGGAATTATAGCACTTAGGGGAGAGATACTTTTGTGATTTAGTATACGATAATGGATCACTGGAGAGATCGATATGAATACAAATGCGGTTTGATAAAGGTTGTTAGTACGAATTGCAATCATCTATATTTTTTACAGGCTCTATTTATATAAAAGAGTTTCGGGTTAATTCCTATGAAATTGTCAGTATAGTAGTTCCGAACAATTTAAACTTTGAGACAAATACGTCGTAAACTGTACTCACTTAGTAACTGTGAAAGAATCTGAAAGGGATATGGTTCGTTCACAAAATGTGTAAGTTCCGACTGAAAATAAGAAAGGAATTTTCATAGAGTCATTTCTATAAAATTTACAATTGTCCAGCATTATGCTCCTCCTATTGATTCGCTCCACCATATTTTGTTATTTAGTACCATTATATTTGTTTTTATATTTTAGTGCCTTTATTAGAAATGTTTTGTGCATATAAATCGTTTCACGTTGTGCTTACAGAAGAAAGATGTAGACTAAAATAATCAAATATTTTGTATGAAAACAACACTATTTTTATACATATATGGATGACGTCACACTATGTGGATAACTTACTCACCTTTGGTGTAGGAGACCCTGGTTCGATTCCTGGCGAAAGCTCATGTGATTCAATCCCACATTAAATTGTAGGTCCACATCTCATATAGTCTCCCTACTAAACGCGACGTTATACTCAAATAGAGCGCTTACTTCTGGTGCTTAGAGTCCCTAGTTCGATTCTAGGCCAAGTAACAGTGTGGTGGACAACATCATGTCTGTGAGTTTCCTCAGAGTACTTCCGTTTCCTTCCACATTCTCGTTCCACCATTTCTTCCATCATCTTTCATTTGCCCTAATCATCCGTCTCCCTTGGCCTAAAGTGCATAAACATGGAACGTTTATCTGAAAAATTTCATTTTATATAATTTCAAATTCAATCCAACCATATAACGAACAAATTATGGCGCGATTAACAAAATTGGCAATTTACTGTTTTTCTCTTCCCAAACATATGACTTTTTTAAAAAAGAAAAATTAGTATGTACTCTTTTATGGTTAATATTTGTTCAAGTTGTTCCCTAAGTACGAATCTGGTCTCCTAATTGGTATGCTGTGTAGTGATCTTACCCGTGTATGTGTCCGAACTGTAGTGTTTGCATTAGATACAATATCTATCACCGCTTAAAACTTACTCCCCGAAATTGAGAAACCTTCTAACAAAAAATGTATTTGTAAACGAAAAGTAGTCTTGCTTTCTAATGTTCAAACTCAACAACATTTTACCTTAATCATATATTACGCGTTTTAAGTTTCTAGATAAAATAATGCTGTACCACTCTTAATATCCAATATAACTATACACGAGTAAATTTCAGCAATTTCTAACTTTAACTTATACTGCAGTATGAGATTAATAAGACTGTAAAGTTCTTCTTGTATCTAGGCTGTAGCAGAAACCACATATGCCATATAGTTCTAAACCAAATACAATTCTCTATTAGTTTACACCTTTAAAAACAGCGCTTTGATTACTTTCATCCCATTTCAAATTTTAAAAGTATGTGTTTTACAGTCATACTTACAAGAAACAATAAAAAATTGACAGAAGTGGTATGTTGTATGCGAATATTTAATAGTGAAATGTATAGCACCAACTCCTATCTAGAAGTTGTTGGAACTTCGGAATTTTTCGAAAATATTCAACTATTGTGGATATTCTTAGAGAAGTATTTTCATTATATGTGATAGTGATTTAGTTTCATTGGTACTATAATTTCCTTGCTATGTCTTCTGCTAAAAATACCCTTTGTGGCTACAGACTTGGATAACACATCCTCTTTCTAAATCACAATATTTAGTCAAAATGTTATTTTTGAGCAGAATATTTTTAGTAAATACCATATATCAATGTAGTAAATACTATATTTCAATATACAGTATAACCTCGTTAACACGAACTCGCTTAAGCCGAACACTCGGTTAGGACGAACAAAATTTCGGTCCCGACATCGCTCTACATTATCTTATAGGAAGTTTTATCGGTTAACATGAATTTCGGTTAGCACGAATTACGAACTAATTTTTAGTCCCTTGAGTCAGTAAAAGTTTTGATTTAACACGAACTTTCAATCCTTTTTTATTTTTTTTACATCATTTTTCTTATTTCAGATTTCACTCCAGATCAGTATTTGTCACACAGTATTTATACAGACGAAAATTGCCTTGTAAATAAGAGAAAAACCAGAAACAGGTATCTTTCCTATTATGAGGTGTTGATTCTGTCCTCCGCCAAGCGCTGAACATGCAGGTGCTTGGCAGACGAGCTGGCGTCAGCTCGAGACAAAACATCTTCTCTCCCCTGTAACTCCAAACTGGTGACAGCAATCATAAATACCTTTCCGTTACTAGCGGTACTCACCCTGCTAGCGGAGTTACCAGTTCTATAACTTGACCTGGATTTTCTGCGTGGAAACTTTTTTTTTTTTTTAATCTTCGAAGATAGGATAATAAACTTACTGTAGTGTTTTCACTTTTCAGAGGATGGTACCGATGTGGCGCGCACGAAATACCGGGGTCCCAATTTTTACCCCCTCATAAATCATAGTTGTAAAATGTCAAAACATACTGTGTTAAAACAGCAGATGGCTTTTTTCAAACGAAGGCTTTTGAGGTACAAGTTTTGTAGTCATACATGGTTGCCAGTGCACGGACTGCAGAGAGGAGTTTGTCCAACGATAGAATATTTCTATACCCCCAATAAAGTAAAGAAAAGGTACGGAGCAATAAAACTACCACACGTCTTGACCACAAATTTAGGAGAGGAAAAATTGGCACGCGACACATTGAGTGACAGGTAATAAACCAACCGCTCAATGCGGAGAATCGGTCTCTTGAAAAATCTTCTATATTAATCAATACATTTTACTTTTTGTAAATTATTAATGCTTTCACAAGATAAATAAAACTGTCACTGTTCATTGGATCAGTCATAAACACATATATATATATATATATATATATATATATATATATATATATATATATATATATATATATATATATATAGAGAGAGAGAGAGAGAGAGAGAGAGAGAGAGAGAGAGGAGAAGGTCTAAATACGGGCTACCATTTTTATTTTTCGAATATCAATAAAATGTTCTAAGGTATGTACGAAATAACAAGTCCAAATATGTTGAGAGATATTAACTTCATAACAGAGTTACAAATATAGTTGAAAATTCCAAGACTAACAATAATACATACAGTTTTCTGAGAGAGGCCATAATGTTAAGTTTTGAAAGTATGGTCTAAATATGGGCTACCTTCGAAATTTGCTACAAAGATACTAAGAAAAATGACTGATGGTACAAAATAAGGTGAAAGAATAATGTAGATGTGATGACTGTCTATTTACAAAAGTCACAGATAGTCTTCCTTTTCCGCACCAGCACATTCGTTATGTGCCCACACTGAACACATGATACATCTAACCCATAGCTCCCCTTGTGTTCTTCAGAAAATTTCCTATCGCAGAATATACAATTTTCATCTTCGTCATCATGCTATCCACTTGGATGCGCTACTTCAACGGATCCTGGAGGACTTCCTTATATTAACTGACTACTCATGTTCGTTCGCGGAAATATTACCTTGGGAGGCACAAATTATCCAGCGGCGTTCATACAGGCAATAATTGTGATTGTTGCACCTTTATCTGTAGAAGTTAGAGCTGCTATTTGTCTTTTACCTTTCCTTCCAATTAACTAACTAACTAACTCTATGGCCTATGGAACCCGGAGGTTCAATGCCGCGTTCACAAAAGCTCTCCACTGACTTCTATCCTTAGCTAACTGCATCCAGTTTCTACTCTGTATTCCAATCTCTGCGAGATCCATCTTAATATTGTCCTCCCATCTGCGCCTAGGTCTTCCTAATGGTCGTTTTCCGATTGGTCTTCCAATCAAAACTTTGAAAGCGTCTCTACTTTCTTCCATTCTAGCTACATGACCCGCCCATCTAAGCCTCCTAGACTTGACGACCCTAACAATGTTGGGTAAACCATATAAATTATGTAGTTCCTCGTTATGAAGTTTCCGCCATTCCCCATTCCCGTTCCTCTTGGGTCCGAATTCCTTCCAATTAGAGACGGGAATTTGCTTTGAACAATTGTTGGGCCATTCATCATAAGCATTTTCGAGCAGACGAAAAAACTGCTGAATATCTTCCTTGTTGAAACCGAAAGCGCGAGCAAAAGACGTTCCACATGGTTTACGAAGCGCAATAACGTTTTTGTGCCGACGAAGGAAAAGATCAAACCATGATCTTCCAGCTTCTGTGTCCCTAAATGGATGTTGAAGACCATTTCATTATGCTAGTTGATACGCCATACGTTGCAAGTCGCTCCTGGTGTATCCAAAGAAATTTTGCTCCATGAGGTGTAGATATTCTACCAATTGCTTTTCAAGCTCGTCCTCTAATATAGGTTTTCTTCCAAGTTTTGTCGTTGCTGCTTCAATGGGAGTTAGATTGTTTCTTCCTTAACGTTTGCAGAGTTTTAAGTGCGACATTAAAAATCTTTGCTGCCTTCAGTGTCCCCATGCGTTTTTTTTTTTTTCTTACGGCGCAAATAGCACTCGTCATGTCCACATCTTGCTTCCGCATCTTTCTCTTGCCTTTTGGAATGTTTGGGTTTCGATTTTGGCATGCTGAAACAAAATACATAGTTTGAGAATTTTACAATGATGGTCCAAATATGTGCCACTAGCTTATATTTAGACCTAGCAAGGTAGCCTGTATTTAGACCATTCATAGATTTTGCTTTGTCGCTTAACAGTACTCATACACAATATGATTTACCTTTCATTTTATACTAACTACAAGTGCTATCCCTGCATAATACAACTTACCTGTTACAATTTTTCAAACTGGGTTTTCTTACGGTCAAAAATAATACAAGACACATACTTGATAAAACTTTCACACGATTGCACACAGGCAAAATACACAAGTTGATCAACCAAACCCAACTGTTCATCGCCAACTGAATCACGCTACCACCTTCGTCCTTGAATAATGCTTTCACACATTTGTCACTAGGTTTTAGTACTAGACAAGCATACAGAAGTCTAGAACGTCACCTAGCCCATATTTAGACCACAGCCCGTATTTAGACCTTCTCCTCTATATATATATACAGTGGCGGGTCCAGGATATAATCAAGGGAGGGGCTAAACTATAGTTTGTACTTTTATCCAGTGTAAAGCAGGATTGAAGCCCATTTTATCCAGCGTACACTTGAGCGTCCACTTTATATATTTTAAATCAATTGATCAGTGTTGACAAATTATGTTCCAGACTGCAAATATTATCTTTGTATATATTAAAATTAAGTTACTTGAAATGAAATTTATTAGTTTAATCAGGAATGTCATTTATTTATTTATGCCCCCTAAGTCTGAGGTGTATAATGAAATACTAATGGAAAACGTTCATTAGTAGATAACATTACTCCAGAAATGTTACTCCAGAATATGTTTCAATTAAATTCAATTTCTTTAGTCATTACGCAACACCAAGGTTATGAAGGACGGAACGTGGGCCTTGAACAGCCACCGGCGGGTGTACAGACAATCATATAAGATCAACTTTCTCAGAATAAGTATTTTCCACCACATTGTCTCACTTTCCAGAGAGTTGGATTAGAGGATCACGCAACTGTCCTGACATGACCAACTCAAATAATCTAAATTAAAAATAAATCGAGTACTTAAGTCTTCCAAACATAAATAAATGAATAACCTACCCATTCTTTCTCAGTTTTATAAGTTTCTGTCGAAGGGGCATATATATCTGATATCTCGCTTATTGTTTAAGAACAGCGAGACAAAACATTTTTCCTATATAAATTTTCTTTTTGTCATTATCTTTTCAATGATATATCAAATTACATACTTTATCATGTAAGATTTTCGGATAGCCACAGCAATAGGTTACACGGTGACACAAGCAGAGCACTCCATGAAAATATTGTTTTCAAAAAGATTGGAGACATCATCAAAAGGTTCTGTTGTTTTCCTGCTCACAATAATTTTTTCTTGAAAATAGTTTGTCCTGGAACAGAGTTGTAGAAATATGTGGTGATGCAGCTCCAGCGATGTTAGCTTCGCAGTCTGGATTTATAAAGCTGGCAAAGAACAAAAATTCTACAGTTGTGGGTTTGCACTACTTAATTCACACACAAGCCTTAGTTAAAAAAAAAAAAAATAAAATAAAATAAAAAAATTAAAAAAAAAAAACTTTTTCAGAAAACCTGAAGCAGGCATTATCACTGGCTATTAAAGTTGTTAATTTTGTCAAGTCAAGTGCTCTGAATGCTCGCTTTTTTGAGATTTTGTGCTGTATCCATATTGAAGTTCGTTGATTAAGGAGTTTAAATACCACTTTTCATATCCCTCATATGTCTCAAATTTTCCGGTATTTCGAGATAGGGCCATCTTATTATAACAGTTGCAAACCAATCCCTTTTTCCTCCCACCTTTCTCTTCCCCTTCTAAGGAAATCCAGAAAATGCAGAAACAATTCTTTAACTATTTTAAATGAAAAGTCTAAATAAAATAAATTATGTCTCTAAGCTTTAGGAATTTCGAGATATGGCTATCTTATTTTAACAATTGCAGTATCCACCAATTTTATTACCGCCTTTTTCACTTTCTGCTTTTCTCTTCCCTTCTAAGGGAAATATCTAAAAACGCTGAAACACATCTTTAATAACTTTAAATGAAAAGTCTAAATACCAAATTTCATGTCTCTAACCTTAAAGGATTTTGAGATATTTTCATTTTGTTATAACGATTGTAACCCCATTCCTTCCCCTTCTTCCATTCTAGGGAAAATACCAAAAACCGACGAAACACGTGTATAATTATATTAAATGGCAAAGTCTATATACCAAATTCCTTAATGGTATCCCACATTACAAATCCCATGCACTGTAAAAATTTAAAGTTTCCAGGTTAAGAAATTTGACCTTTGAGTTGTTCAGTCATGTAGGCCTTACTGTGTCCAGTGGTGGGTCGATGTGTCCGAGGTTCGATCTCAGCTCTTGGCAAGTGAGTTTAGTGACTGACAAGTTGTGTGCGCGAGTTTTCTCGATATTCTGTTACCTTCGGCTTTCTTTATTCAATCATTATCATCAATAGGGCCCGGATTTCCATACATAAACAAGCCCCAAAATATTCATGCAAACATGCACGAAAAATACAGTATAAAAATATGCACTAAAATATGCATTTAAAAATTTAACATATGCACTGAAATATACACTAAGAAAATAAAAAATAAAAAAAAAGGTTCTTACAAAAATATCTTATCTTAACGATCTCTGTTGCAATGAACTATCTTCCTTAAGTTTTTTTTTTCTGTCAACTCTGTATTTATCAGTAAAAAACGTTTTGTAGATCGAAAAGTTTCTTTCTACATCAGCAGAAGTCACTCGTACATGTGAAATACATGAAAGTCTTCCTGTGTTACATTCTCTTCCCATTCCATGTTTTCACCATTAAGTACATTTGTAATGGCACAGATTGTTTTGTACCCGGATTTTTTTTTTTTTTTTTTTGCCAAATACTTTACAAAGTTTATCTGACGCTATTTTGGCAAGACCATGAATTGTTTCACTGGACAAAGTCTGCGATAATTCGCCCAACAAGGAGAGTGAATGTTGTAAAGCCTTCTTACAGTATTCCAACTGTCTGACAACTTCAGGTATTGCCGAGAAGTGGTTATGTATGTACTTAATTTTGTTCTCAATGCCACTTGTAGAGAAATATTTTTGAGATACATAAATAGCGGCTGCATCATCGGGACTTAGTGAGTCTTCGGCTGTCTTCATTGATTTTTAAGATATCTGTATAATACTGCACTGCTTGGAGCCACGAGCTCTTCACTGGATGAGAAGGTACTGGAACATTTGTCGCAACTTCGCGAAAAATACGTAAGCGCGATAGAGCTTTCACAATAATTTATTTACATTTAATACTAGCGTGTCTACTGCTAGATATTAGCATTTGGTTGTTTCAGTTATGCAACACTTTCTGCTATTATTCTGTACAACATTTTGTTCTACACTGCGTTTACAAACGGAGTCAGTTCACTTTAAGTATAGCCTACTTTCATGTGATATACTCTCAAATATGCTAGTATGCAGCAATAAAATTCAGGAATATGCAGTATCCTGCAAAGTTTACAAAATATGCATACACATCGAAATTCACTCAAAATATGCACTTACATGCATCTCAAACGAATTCTTGCAAGTCCGTCGGAAGAAAGAAAACATTTTCCATACGTTCTTGCATGTCACTATAAACATGTATTTCGCATATAAATCCGGGCTGTAATCATCAACGTCTTCCTTAACCTCAGTGCATAATCATAGGACGCTAAACTATTATTATTATTATTATTATTATTATTATTATTATTTGCTTTTTTACTACCTACATGAATTACTTTTCTCTGTCTATCTATACTAATACAATAAAATATTGTTTATGTGTGTCTGTTTGTCTCTCATCGGCTTTCCGCAGAGAAAGACGTGACCTAGAGCTATCAAATTTGGTAGGTTACTAGATCTAATTCTATATGAAGCACTTTCTTTTTTATTTCGTGTGGTGGGCTAAAGTGAACGTGTTGGACATAGCCAGAATTTGAAACTAAAATACTTAAATGTTTGCACCACAATGGTGGAGTGCCCTGAATGGACAGCCCCAAGAAGTATTTAAATTAATTAATTAACAGAAGTTATGTAAATGAATTATATGAATTACTTGTGATTACTTAAAATATTTAAGATATAAAAGAAATATTCGGTAGAGCTTTAAAAAAAAAATTAAGTGATTTGAAATATACAAAATACTCTTTAACTCAGGTAATCAGTGGCTTTACTTCAACTCAGATGCTCCATTGAAATGGTCAGATTACAACCATACACCCTTCTCTGTACATGTTCTTGCCATGCTGTAAAAGAAAAACATATGCGAAATTATGCACATACCTTAATTGATGTCTGGAATCCGAACAAGAAAGACTTCCGTGTTATTATGTTGAAATTTTAATGGTGATAAAGTAAACACTCCACTCCTCCACAGAAATCATACAGATTTTAGACACTGATATTCACACACACATATAAAAAAAATATTTTATATTCACACGCATATTAAATCGAAGTGACCGGTCGAAAAAAAAAATATTATTTTTTTATGAAAATTTGGCCATTATATATTTCTGTTCATAGTTCGTGCACGTATTGTTTTGACGCGTTCTTCATTGTCTTCTTCCTTCAGTCCTTTCTCTTCTCACTGAAGTTCGCTCGGCATCCTGGAACCTCCTAGAAGGTATAAATTGCTGCTACTGGGCGCTGCTCTGGTTGTTTGTCCGCTGCACTGGTGTCTCTCTCTTAGTATCTCTGGATCCATTTGAAGACATCTGGTTCATGCAGTGTCACTGGATAATTATCATCTGTATTGCCTCAAAAGTCTGGAAATGTACTGATTCTACGGTCCAGTTTCAAAGTTCTCACTACACTGGCCACATATGACGCACTTTAAATTTTATCTTTCGAATTTTATATATATATATCACACGGCAAACTACATACGAGAGTTATACGCTAGTAGTCATTGTCCTAGCTGCAGATTCAAAACTCAGTCTCTGCATCTAAATAAAAAAAATATTCTAACTCTCCTTTTTTTAAACATCTCGTCTCGCAACATGTGTTTCCCGTAAAGCACAGTTAAGTTCTGAGATGACGTAAAGTTCTGAGAAAGACTTACTAGAGTTGATATTTCAGATCGAGACGAAAGAAAGAAAAAAACTCAATCTCGAGTAACGTCGCAATTCAGCTATTTAAAATGTGCCTATCTCACATAACAGACCATTGTCACGATGAGTCTTGCACTAACTGTCACAGAGGATGACCTCTGTATATCGCGTCTTACCACCAACTAACTTGCTCCTTCCCTGTCAAACAGTTTTCTTTTTGAGAAAAGAACATGATTTTGCAAGGCTCGCTCCTGACCTACCCAAAATTCAATGTATAGACCTTTTTCGCGGACCCTAATGGTTTTGTCGCCAAAATGTCTGGGTAGTACACTTTCATGTAATCTTTCATTCATTCTTAGATTATTATTGCTTGTCATCTATATTGAGTTTGACCACCGAATAGAGGAAATACTAAGCTTTAAAACGGTGTATCATACACTTTGTTACTCAAATGTTAAATACTTGTTTTTGTATTGTTTTCCCCGGCGTCACTGTACATTTTCTTTGTAAACAACATTCCTTGCCGAACCAGTCCATGTGCTTTTGTTTACCTCGTCAGAGTACTCTAGCGGTGATCTCTCGCAACCTCCACACACACATTTGTTATTGGTTTTTCACTTTTTTTTACAATAATTATCATGAATCAACAATATATTCTATATTACATTGTACCTAATATTCCTCTGATTATATTTACATAAGATTCCAGCAGTGACATTCAATTTAGAATTAATAATCAATAAATATACACATATCGGCTGCTATGACATTCACGGTACTGCGTATCGCTGTCGTCTCAATTACAGCAATGTCAACACCAAGCACAGTAAAGTAATAAGCTTTTGTTTTAAAGTTAAGGTAACAACGAAAAATCTTTTCTGACCAAAATTACATCTTATCTTACATTTCTACAATTCTAAATATGTAATAATGCTAAGATATGACTGCATTCATAATTTTCAATGGGGGGAAAACCCACTCGCAGGAAGAGCAGAAGCTCTTCCTTGTCGAAACCGCGCTTTGAAGAAAAAAAAATTATAGGATAGTTTTCTGGCGGGATCCAACTGACGCTTTCGAAGTTTCTAGTGTCAAAAATGGTCACTTTACGAAAAAGTAACACCTTATTGTTCCCAAGAATTCTAACCCACTTGCTAAAATATCTGAACAGAAATATACAAAGGTAATGGGGTAGGATCTATGTCGCCACGGCACTATCTGCAGCAACATTAGCAACTCTGCTCACTTCTACCTAACTAAGTTAGAAGTATGATTTAAATATATGACCTAGATAAAATTTCTCTCATACCACAATTCTTCTTTAACCTTAGATAGCAATCCTGGGTGCATGTACACAGCTTTTAACTGCTACGGAACAATTTCTGTTTCTTTCTTTCTTTCTTTTTTTTTAAACTCAGTGGAGCTTTTCCAAGTTAGGTTTTCTTTCCTACATATATTTTTATATTCCAAATTACAATGTTTAATTCACCTATTTTATATACTAATTAACCTAACTAACTTATATATTCTTAATTAACCTATAGATATGTAAATTATTCTAATATTATGCAAAAATTTCGCTTGAAATTAACATAAAAATTCTAAATAGAACATAGCTATATGTGTGCCTCCTATAACATCCCCCTTTGAAATTTTTAATGTATTCCTAAGTACATTTAAAATTTCAACACCTCTACATATTAAATAACCTGATATTTCTACATACATATACAAGTAATTATTGCTACAAAGAAATCTAACCTGTAAATAGTTAAATGTATACTAACAGAGCTATCTGAGTCTGAACGTGAATACTTTTTTCTTCTTTTCTTTTTTTTTTCTCTCGAGAGTACCTCAAGTTCGTATTGTTAACCGCACTACCTGTCTCAGACTTCCTGCGGTGTCCTTGCCTTGTATCGTTTGATCAGGTAGGCGTTTCTCCTACATTTCTCTTCTTTTGTCACAGGGTCACCCAAAACATACACATTGTGTTCGGTTTTCTTGAGGATAGAAAATGGCCCGGAATATAACAACAACATTTTCCTTGTAATTCCTGAAAATGCATCAGATTTTGGGAATACCCTAATTAAAACAAGTTCTCCTACCTCGTATTGCACTGTTGCATGCCGTTTATTAAATTGCCTCTTTCTTTTTTCTGCACTTTTCTTTAGATTTCGGGATGCTATCTCTACATAATACTCTATGTCCTTTCTATCTTCTATCTCTGGAATTTCAAATAATCGTGCAATGTCTTTTGACATTGTTTGTCCAAAATGTACCTCATATGGACTAAGGTTTGTTGACAAGTGTTTGGCCGAATTCAAACACTTCTCCACCTTCGTTAAAAATTTTGGCCATTGAGTCTGTCTGTCGTGACAGTACTTTCTCAGCATTCGCACTGTGGATTTGACACTCACTTCTGCCATATTTCCCTGGGGATAATAAGGCGCACTAGTAATGTGTTTTAGCCCTAATTCTCTCATCTCGTTTTTCCATCTCTGAGATTTAAATTGAGTCCCATTATCAGTTAACACATAATCCACATTTGGACATAGTTTTAGAAACTCTCTAAGCTTTCTAATAGCCGAACATGACGTAGCTGTCTTGCATGCATATAGGCCGATCAATTTCGAAAAAGCATCCATGCAGACTAATACATATTTTACATTACCAACCCCCCTTGGAAGTGGCCCTAGCCAATCTAAACAAATCAATTGGTTTGGTCTCTCTACTAGCACTGGATTCAGTGGTCCAGGTTGGTAACACTGAGGCGGTGATGCCTTTTGACATATGTCACATGATGTTGTATATTTTCTGATGATGTTCCTCATCTTAGGCCAAACGAAATATTCAGAAAGAAGAGGAAAAAGCTTGCTTGCAGATAAGTGACCTCTCTCGTCATGGTAGTACTGCAGCAAAGGTTCAACCAGCACTTCGGGAATACAAATGCGCAGACCGTTACAATCGCGTTTACACAATCTTCCGTTACTTATTTCATAAGTGTGCTTATCACTTCTTATCTTCTTACTAACATCTCCGCTCTCTATACACTTCTTTATCTTTCCACAGAATGCATCAGATGATTGCATTTCAGGAAGGATTGTGATCAACTTGCGCAATTCCCCGGGAATCCCTGTCAAAATTGTCATCAATGACTCTTTTATCTCTAGTTTTCTATTAACGTCGAACTCTTTCCCTGTGTTAGGGGGGTATCTCGAAAAATGATCACTTAAATTCTGTTTTGAAGGCACATACTCGAATTCGAAGTCTAGCATGCTTAACGCTAACACGAACCTTGCTATACGTTGATTAGTTATTCTACACAACAAAATAAATTTTATCGATAAGTGGTCAGATCTAATCTTGAACCTGTTCCCTATCAAATAGTGCTTGAATTTGTTTACACCATCTATTATCGCAACAAATTCCTTCTCAGTTATCACATAGTTGCGTTGAGCAGCGTTAAAAATTCGCGATGTCATTTCGATAATTCTAATGTTGCCATCATCATCTATTTGATATAAGTGCGCAGAACAGCTGACGTCTGAAGCATCGCATTCAAGAATAAATTGTTTGTCTGGAAGGGGCTTCTTTAACACAACATCTTCCTGAAAGATTTCCCTTATTCTTCGAAATGCCTCCTCATGAATTTCAGTCCATTGAAATTTGGCTCCTTTTTTCAAAAGTTGAAATAAAGGAAAAAGGACTTCTGCATACTTTGTACTAAATATGCGATAAAACTGACAGTACCCAATGAAACTACGCAATTCTTTCACATTTCTGGGCCTCCTAAATGTCATTATCTTCTCAAGTTTCTCAGGGCACTTTCCTATCCCATCTGGGGACAAGTTATATCCCAAGACGCTAATTTCTCGTCTCGCAAATTCACATTTCTTCAGACGTAAAGTCATGCCTGCTGCTTTAATTTTGCCTAACGCAATGTCTATATGACGTATATGTTCGTCAAAAGACGAACTTCCAAGGATGACGTCATCAACATAATTACCGCAAAACTCTCTGCACTCTGAGAGGATTGAATCAATCGCTCTCACACATGATGAAAGAGATTGCTTTGTGCCGAAAGGTAACTTTTGGAATACGTAAGAAATTCCATTATGTAAAAATCCTAAGTATTTTTGACTGTCAGATTTTACTCGGATTTGCAGAAATGACTCTACACAGTCAATTGAAGTTTTCCAACGTTTATCACATAGGTCTCTTAGTGTACTAAGTGCTGGGACTAGCTGATCCCTTTGACTAACAGTGACCTCTGCCAAACGTCTCGCATCCAAACAAATACGAACAGTTCCGTCCTTTTTTGGAACTACAACAAGCGGTCTGGTGTAGCAAGTCTCAGATTTTCTAATTATTTTCCATGCTTCCCACCGATTAATGATGTTGGTCACCTGATTCCTAAACTTCAATGCGTATGGATACATTTTAGCTTTGAATTTCCCTTCTTCACGCAATTCTATACTGTGTTCATATCCCTTTATACACCCTGGTTTTAAATCAAACACTTCTCTATGCTTCATTAACACTTCTTTTAATTTTTTCTTTTCGACCACACTGAGGTCAGTGTACCCTTCTACGAGGCTAGAAATCTCAGCTGGTGTGACTTTAGTTTGTACTTTATTCCATTCATGCGGGCTGTACACTACATTGGCAAGTTCAGTAGCTGTTGGATATTTTCCATCATCCAGATGGGTTCTGAGAGAAGTCATCTCCTTACTATGCCCTTCTCTATTTCTTACATCTTCCATCTGAAACGCATAGATGGATTCTATACCCGTTTCGCCTATTTCGCCCATTTCGCCTATGGGAAAACAATATAAAAATCTTTCTTCATCTTCAAACTCTAAAGTCAAACTCCTGACCACTAACTCACTTTCTTCGATTTCTACATCTCGAAAACTAACCTGAACCTCAGTTGGTGAATTTAGTCTCAAAACTCCCACATTATAATCTAATACAGCCTTGCTCTCAGCAAAGAACTGTGACCCAATAATCAGGGGACGATTTAATCCTTGTACAATTAATCCCACAGTATAGAATTCTTGATTGCTGAATGTCATTACTAGCATCACTTGTCCAAGGATTTTGGCTACAGATTTTCCAAAAGCCGAACTAACCTTTATATTGTTTGCTTTTAGGAATGCAGGGGGTGGAGTGGTATTCTTTACCTGTGCCCATAAGTCACTACTAATTGCACTAATTGATGATCCGCTGTCAAGAAGACCACATACTTTTTTACCAAATAAACAAGTTTCTACTTCTGGTAACGTTATAACATTGTTGGTAGGTACATTCTCCCTTTCATCTGTTTCCAATAAATCTCGAAAAATGGCATTTGATTCATCAAAAAGACCTTTATTTAATTTAATCTCTTTTCCACTTCTCAAAAGCAAGCATAATTCTTTATCTTTACCTTTGGCACCTTTATCATCCGAAAAATATTGTTTATTAATAATTTTGTCACATTGTATGCAATCTCGGCTATTATTTTCTAATCCCATAATTTCTAACTGTTTGACAAGAGTTTCACATTCTCCCTTACTATGTTCAGCATGATAAGAACTATCCTCATTACGCACACTACTAGGTAAAAATTTAGCACTATCAGATAGAGAACAGTCATCTGTAGCTCCTAGACAGCGTGCGTACGTTTCTCACTGTCTAGAAACTGTTTGTCTCATATTCCGGGGGCTCTGTGACCTAGATCTTTGGTTTTCACTTTCATTAGAAGAACCGTTACCCCTACTGAATTCCAGATTATTAACCTGCTCTTCACCAGAGTATGATCTCCTCCGACCTCTGGGATTATTCCTGCCCCTGAAGGAACCTCGGTTGTTTGAACGACCCTGAGACCTTTCATTGTTATTATTCTCACCATTTCTATCCCTTGGTGGCCATGTCGTTCCATGGTTGCCAAATTGCCTACTCGTGTTCCCTCTACCTCTCTGTGTATTTCCACCACGATTCTGATTATTGTGATTCTTTCGTGGGGAATATGGGCGATGTCTATACGATGTACCGCTAGACCTTTCATTATCGCTTTCTTCTATTGACATCATATTAATCCCCCTTCTAATGTTATTGTTTCCGCTATTATTTTGATACGTCACTTGCAATTCTGCCACCAGACCAACCAATTCTTCAATTGTTTTAGGTTTGGATGATATCAGAGACCTGTAAATCCAAGATGGCAGTTGTCTTGGCAGAATCTTTAAAAGTACTTGCGGTTCTAATGGCGGCGATAAAATACTATTCTTATGCAGCAAGTCTAAAAGGTACTCCGTGGGAAGCCTATTTGAGCGGCTATCAAACCGAGCCGTTAGAATGGTCGCACGTAAGTTCGCCAACTTCTCTTCGCTCAGATAGGTCCGTTTGAAATGCATGATAAAATCGTGATACGTCTTGCACTTAATTAAGGTTACTTGAGCCCATTGCAGTGATGTATTTCTAAAGCATTTCGAGACAAACTGTAGCTTTCGATCTTCCGGTACTCCCGTGAGATCAAAATAATTATCGAGCTCAACAAGAAAATTATGAGACTGCACTTCACTTTCCAATCCAGAGAATATAGGAAGAGACAGATCACGATGCATCAGTCCCACAGCTGATGCTAGCTGGCACGTAGAGACAGGCGGCTGAGCGTTTGACGATACGCGGGATTCTGTCTCGTCTCGAAAGACAAAACATGGAGCGTCTCGAGAGGTACCGGGTTGGTTATTGTTTATTCTTTCACCTCTGTCATCAATTTCTCGAACCGATTTCTTTAAAGAAGCAAGTTCTTTCTCTAATTTGGTGCAAACAGAAGTAATATTCTGTTGTATCTCTTGCATACCATCCCGATATTCGCTCCGCACCTCTTCAAGCTGGTTTTCGTGACCAATTTCTTCGCGTAATCGACCCATTTCTTCTCTCCACTGTATTTCTACACGCTGCATATTATTCTCCGCTTGAGCAATTGAACCCTCAACGCTTTCCAACCTACTTGTCACCTGTTCTACACAAGTCCTGACGCTTTCTACCTGGTTGTCTACTCTCACAATGTCTTGTCCTAAAGTTAATTGTATCTCATCTAATTTTCTATTGTTACTCGCCTCGAGCTGCTGTACCCTCTCATCATTCGCTTTTATTGAACCTCGTAACTCGTTGCATGCTCCAGCCAACCGCTCATTGAATGATTCAGCTGTTGCATCCAGCCGAGTACTCAGTTCAGCTATACTGCTCATTAATCTACTGCTATTTACTTCCTGCCTTTTCACTAATTCCTGTACTGACTTTTCCTGCTGTTGTGCAATTTTTTCCTGCTTATCAACTAGTTCCTTCACAGTGCTCTTTACCAGCTGTTGTAACATTACAAACAGTGGATTCATAGATGGATCCATTGTCTCCATGTTCACAACACTGGATGGTCCAGGGATCGATTCCTTTTCGTTTTCCTGACTTCCCTGATTTCCGTTTCCGTTACTAACTTCTCCCTGACTTTCTATATTCGCCATTCTCTCTTCTAACTCTAACTCGCCGAGCTGATTCTGCGGAAAGTTAACCAGGTCTTCTTCCATTTTCTTTTTCTGTAGTCTAGTGACCACCATCAACTTAAAATAGAAATACTCTAACTTTCTAACTTTCTAAGATATGCTAATTTCTGTATCTTATAAAAATAACACGCAAAATAAATGTTATCCCCCTCTTAAATTTTCCGACAGGCACACATGGAAAAACTCTAATCAAAATAACTCTAAATTCTTACAAATAAAATATGTAATTTTGGCTGTTTTCTTTTTTTCGAAATAAAAGAGGAAACAAAGAAACAAAATTCGTAAATAAAATGTTGCCGGACACAAAGCTTATTACTTCATTGTTGGTGTATGGCCCTGAACATTTCATTGACAGCATCCACTTTTTTTTTTTTTTTTTTTTTTTTATAAATATTACAACCCGTGACACTGAAGTGATCTCGCCTTACGCTGGGTAAGCCAGATTTTGTGGTGGGCTAAAGTGAACGTGTTGGACATAGCCAGAATTTGAAACTAAAATACTTAAATGTTTGCACCACAATGGTGGAGTGCCCTGAATGGACAGCCCCAAGAAGTATTTAAATTAATTAATTAACAGAAGTTATGTAAATGAATTATATGAATTACTTGTGATTACTTAAAATATTTAAGATATAAAAGAAATATTCGGTAGAGCTTTAAAAAAAAATTAAGTGATTTGAAATATACAAAATACTCTTTAACTCAGGTAATCAGTGGCTTTACTTCAACTCAGATGCTCCATTGAAATGGTCAGATTACAACCATACACCCTTCTCTGTACATGTTCTTGCCATGCTGTAAAAGAAAAACATATGCGAAATTATGCACATACCTTAATTGATGTCTGGAATCCGAACAAGAAAGACTTCCGTGTTATTATGTTGAAATTTTAATGGTGATAAAGTAAACACTCCACTCCTCCACAGAAATCATACAGATTTTAGACACTGATATTCACACACACATATAAAAAAAATATTTTATATTCACACGCATATTAAATCGAAGTGACCGGTCGAAAAAAAAAATATTATTTTTTTATGAAAATTTGGCCATTATATATTTCTGTTCATAGTTCGTGCACGTATTGTTTTGACGCGTTCTTCATTGTCTTCTTCCTTCAGTCCTTTCTCTTCTCACTGAAGTTCGCTCGGCATCCTGGAACCTCCTAGAAGGTATAAATTGCTGCTACTGGGCGCTGCTCTGGTTGTTTGTCCGCTGCACTGGTGTCTCTCTCTTAGTATCTCTGGATCCATTTGAAGACATCTGGTTCATGCAGTGTCACTGGATAATTATCATCTGTATTGCCTCAAAAGTCTGGAAATGTACTGATTCTACGGTCCAGTTTCAAAGTTCTCACTACACTGGCCACATATGACGCACTTTAAATTTTATCTTTCGAATTTTATATATATATATCACACGGCAAACTACATACGAGAGTTATACGCTAGTAGTCATTGTCCTAGCTGCAGATTCAAAACTCAGTCTCTGCATCTAAATAAAAAAAATATTCTAACTCTCCTTTTTTTAAACATCTCGTCTCGCAACATGTGTTTCCCGTAAAGCACAGTTAAGTTCTGAGATGACGTAAAGTTCTGAGAAAGACTTACTAGAGTTGATATTTCAGATCGAGACGAAAGAAAGAAAAAAACTCAATCTCGAGTAACGTCGCAATTCAGCTATTTAAAATGTGCCTATCTCACATAACAGACCATTGTCACGATGAGTCTTGCACTAACTGTCACAGAGGATGACCTCTGTATATCGCGTCTTACCACCAACTAACTTGCTCCTTCCCTGTCAAACAGTTTTCTTTTTGAGAAAAGAACATGATTTTGCAAGGCTCGCTCCTGGCCTACCCAAAATTCAATGTATAGACCTTTTTCGCGGACCCTAATGGTTTTGTCGCCAAAATGTCTGGGTAGTACACTTTCATGTAATCTTTCATTCATTCTTAGATTATTATTGCTTGTCATCTATATTGAGTTTGACCACCGAATAGAGGAAATACTAAGCTTTAAAACGGTGTATCATACACTTTGTTACTCAAATGTTAAATACTTGTTTTTGTATTGTTTTCCCCGGCGTCACTGTACATTTTCTTTGTAAACAACATTCCTTGCCGAACCAGTCCATGTGCTTTTGTTTACCTCGTCAGAGTACTCTAGCGGTGATCTCTCGCAACCTCCACACACACATTTGTTATTGGTTTTTCACTTTTTTTTACAATAATTATCATGAATCAACAATATATTCTATATTACATTGTACCTAATATTCCTCTGATTATATTTACATAAGATTCCAGCAGTGACATTCAATTTAGAATTAATAATCAATAAATATACACATATCGGCTGCTATGACATTCACGGTACTGCGTATCGCTGTCGTCTCAATTACAGCAATGTCAACACCAAGCACAGTAAAGTAATAAGCTTTTGTTTTAAAGTTAAGGTAACAACGAAAAATCTTTTCTGACCAAAATTACATCTTATCTTACATTTCTACAATTCTAAATATGTAATAATGCTAAGATATGACTGCATTCATAATTTTCAATGGGGGGAAAACCCACTCGCAGGAAGAGCAGAAGCTCTTCCTTGTCGAAACCGCGCTTTGAAGAAAAAAAAAATTATAGGATAGTTTTCTGGCGGGATCCAACTGACGCTTTCGAAGTTTCTAGTGTCAAAAATGGTCACTTTACGAAAAAGTAACACCTTATTGTTCCCAAGAATTCTAACCCACTTGCTAAAATATCTGAACAGAAATATACAAAGGTAATGGGGTAGGATCTATGTCGCCACGGCACTATCTGCAGCAACATTAGCAACTCTGCTCACTTCTACCTAACTAAGTTAGAAGTATGATTTAAATATATGACCTAGATAAAATTTCTCTCATACCACAATTCTTCTTTAACCTTAGATAGCAATCCTGGGTGCATGTACACAGCTTTTAACTGCTACGGAACAATTTCTGTTTCTTTCTTTCTTTCTTTTTTTTTAAACTCAGTGGAGCTTTTCCAAGTTAGGTTTTCTTTCCTACATATATTTTTATATTCCAAATTACAATGTTTAATTCACCTATTTTATATACTAATTAACCTAACTAACTTATATATTCTTAATTAACCTATAGATATGTAAATTATTCTAATATTATGCAAAAATTTCGCTTGAAATTAACATAAAAATTCTAAATAGAACATAGCTATATGTGTGCCTCCTATATTCGCCACTGAAGACATTATAGAGGACTCGAAATTTATGCATAAAGGGAGATTAATAATTCCCGGGAAGCCAGATATTAGTGTCTAATTCATAGTTTTCGGTGTCACTTAGATGAATAATAACACTCCCGAAGCCGTTCAAGTTATATTCTCTACCCATTATCATCGAGGGGGGACGGAGAGAAAAACAGTACATCCAAAATCACCGATATCAGTATCGAATTTGCAAGCTGAATGGTGTTAGTCATGATGACATTGAAGCCCAAGTTTAGGCAGAAAGGGGCATGTCAGTTGGCCCGGGAATAGACAGATACAACTAGGCGCGGACCAAGGCAAAATTTTCACCCGGGCAAAGTGACTTTCTGTCACTTTCTCCAAGTTATAACATATATTTTACATTTTATTCGAGTGATTTTAATATTTTAAACCCATTGTTCAAAGAGAAAAATTAATATTCAAATACATGACATATGTAGATATATTTAGTACTTAAAGAATGAATATGGTATCAGATATATTGTGTTTATATTATTATTATTATTATTTCTGTATCGATATCTAACAACAAAAACAATATTGAACACCATTTATTGAATACTACTAATGCTGACATGATTAGTGCTATATAATCAACTGTTTTGTTATCAATAACATCAGTAGTAGTATTCAATACCACCCACTACCATAAATCCCACTATGTAACAATCTATTCTAATAACGTGAAATACCAATAAAGACACTTCACATATGTTGAATGTCTTTTACGCACAGCAATAAAAACCACCCTTTTTAAGTAGGTCCTACTAGTTGAAGTCCATAGCATTCATAAAACTTATCTCATGAATTTGTACAAAAGCTGAACACTCTTACAAGACTAAAGCTTAATAACAGGTATTATTAAGTATTAGAAATTCTCTGACTTTGATAAGTAAGTAGATCATATCAATGTCAATTTATGGAACTTTATGAGAAAGAGCGTCCATGTCTTTTTCTTCCATAAAAACAGTACCTTAAAATCTTGAAAAATTTACTCAAATTAGTTTCCTAATTTTGCAACATTTAGCCTCAGGCGTGATAATTAATAGTGTAACAAAATTTAGAAACTCAATAAAAAGTTAAACTTTACTATTACTGAAAATTAACAACAAATTAAACAACTTTAAATATATTTGTTTCCAGCACTCACAACAATTAAAATATAATTTTCCTAGTCTTTTTTGTCTGCAAAATACCTAACAACGACATCTGTGTCAATGTCTTGAAGAATGTCGAACTTAATCGGCATCATGGCGATCCCCACGAGGCGCTCCTGGCACATGGTAGATCTCAAATAATTTTGAATTAATTTTAATTTTGAGAATCTCTTTTCGCCTGAAGCCACGTCGACAAGAAGAGGGGGCGGCCCCCCAAACCCCCTGGATACGGGCCTGCTGGTTACTCCTTAAGTATTTTAATACTTCAAAGCAAGGCTGACATTTTCTTTGTAACTTGGGAGGGTAGGGGGCATTAAGATGTGTTTGGTTGCAAATAAGGGTCTAAGAAGGCATATATAAGGATTTTAACACAAATTAAATTCAAATTATGCAAAATATTGTATATTCATAAAAAAATATAACAATAAAAAATATTCAAAAAATACAAGGGGGGCCACATAAGCATTGGAAGGCCCGGGCCCCCACGTTCTCCAGAATCGGCGACCTTGCTTCAAGGTTTTTTTTTTTTTTTTTTTTTTCATTTTCACCTGGTAGTAGGAGGAGTAAAACCAATAGTTCCTGTTGAAGTTGGAAACCCTCAATATCACAATGCTCTAGGTCAGCAAATTTCTTCATCAGGGTATCCTAGTCTTCCTTTTTGATCCTGTATAAAAACCCAAATAGGTCATGTTGTTGGGTCGAAATGAATGATTTTGCAAGAACTGTGCATAGCGATACAATAACATTTCCTAGACACTACTTTCAACAAAGGCCGACAGTTAGGTGCGGCGGCATCGTATCTAAGAAAACAAAAATAAGTGGTGCCTGTTAACCCTCCACTACCTCTTTAAATGAGTAGCACATATAAACTCCAATAACATTCATTGCCTGGAAAAAGTTTACAAAGAAAATGGGCCGCTATAAACAATATTAAATCCCCCTCCACTCTCTCTTGTACATGCCATGTCTCCATTTGTCGATACTGTCCCCTACTAATATCAAACTCTCTTCTTCCATGGTGGAATGGAAAAAGATTATCTAATTGACGCTAGTTTACAACAATATATATATATATATATATATATATATATATACTCTTCAACAATAAGACTGATCTCGATCAAATTTTCAACATAAATGAGGTCTGGGATGATTTTCATAATTTCATTTTGATGGTGCAATTTGGGGAGGGGGAAATGTGTAAAAATGAGCGAAAATGAGCGATATTAGTGCCGAATCCAGTTTTCGGGGTCGGTGAGATCAACAGTGACACTTCGATGCCGTTTCAGTCCCTATTAGTACTTCTAAGAGAAGATGGTACCATATAAAAATAATTGAAAATGACCGATATTAGTGTTAAATTCATATTTTTTGCGGTCCCTAAGTTAATTGGGGACAGTTTTGACGCTTTTTATGTCCAACATGAAACGCATTCTCCCCGTGCGAAGAATGGATATTTAAGGTAATATGTATAAATTCAATGGCTCATTCACTGAGTCATTCATAAACAAATCTCTCTGTTATTAGACGAACTTTGAAATTATTTATGAATGTTCTCCTTCTAGTCTATATTGTAGATAAGACAGTTTTTTTTTTTTTTTTTTTTTTTAATGTAACTCCTAAAGCTAAGAACGAGGGGAGAGCTTCAATGATTTTTGCCCTCGACAAATCTCCGAAACTACTCACCGTACAACCTTAAAATCTTTTGTTTTCATCGCACCCTGGGCTGTAGACTATACGGGTATTTTCGAAATGCAACTTCCTATGTAAGGGAGGGAAGATTGTTTTCTTGTAGTTCAGTACAATTTTGAGAGTAGAACTATTACATTTTGAGTAAATATTTTTCTTTCCCTACTGCAGATTTTTTTTTTTTTTTTAAATTGTGACTTCCTAAAAAGATGGGAAAAAGGGCTTTCTTCTTTCCGTTCTCCAGATCTTTAACCCTATTAAGTATAAAACCTTGAACAATTTGCTTAAGCATTTTCAATTCACACCAAGTGATTTCGCGAAATTTGAGCTTCAAGGGGAGACTGAGGCTTAAACTTATTGCCTTTCTGTTGGTCTTTGAACTTTTTCATAAATATTCTTGATTCACTCAGGCTCTAGATGACACGGGATTTTTGAAATGGTACCACTAAGAAAAACAAATAAGAAAAAAAAACATGATGTAGTTTTTTTTTTTTTCATTCTGGATTTCCTAAAACATTAGGTGCCTGATCTTGAAAACTTTTCATTTCTACCTTCTGAATTAGATACTATTTTACGAAATGAGATCCTCGGTCTGAGGAAACGGTCTGTATCTCTTCCTTCTCGTTCCCCAGATCTCCGAAATAGGTGTACATAATCATAATTTTGTATAGATATTAGGGTATAAATTTATGGGTAAAACTTAAAAAAAAAAAAAAGAAAGAAAAAAAAAAGAATCATGTAAGAAGGTGGAAATGGGGTTAGAGGTTTTCTCGCACTAGAAAGTTGAAATTTTGTGAATATATAATTGTATACTTTAAGACAGAATTTGAAAATGAAATCTTTAAGTTTTACGTACCACGGTTATGCCGGTTAGGCTAAAGGAAACGGTGATGATGAGAGATGAGTGAAATAGTGGAATGAAGAAAGTGGGAGGAAACGGGAAAAGCCCGAGAAAACCCACGAGCACGGAAGACAGAATTTGAGTAATAACTCCAAGGACACGAGTTAGAATCAAAAGATTTCGCATTATTAGTAATTTGCTAATTTCTTTTGAATGAAATAAAGTGAAACTTTTCAGTTTAACGTCCCACGTTTCCTCTCTTTAGGCTAAGGGAGACGACGATTAAGGCAAGTGAATGATGATGGAAAAATTGGTGGAATGAGAATTGAGAAGAAGTGGGAGTATCCTGATAAAAATCACGGACACAATGTTGTCCACCATAAATTTATGTGGCCGGGGATCGAACCAGGGACTCCACATACCAGAGGTAAGCGTATCTGTACCACTGAACCACCTTCCTCTCCCAAACTTCTTTTGAAACTAGCTATATTTTGGCATGCAGAATATTAGTATATTGTACGAGAGATCGACTTGGTCAAGTTCGAGAACTGAGAAAAGACATTTAAAGGTGCTTTACGGAAAATTAATTTCGATGAATATGAGATTTAGTAACAATTCCCGTCGACACTGTGAAAATCTTGTGATTTCCGGTGCAAGAAATTGATTCACCTCAGTCTCAAATCTGATAAAATACATTTAAAAAATAGATTTTGGGATTATGCGTATCGCCTAAAAATTTTGCCTAATGATTTACGTAGATTTTGGTGAATCCGTCATTTTTTGCTGCTAAAAACGGTCTGATACAGCCTTAACGTTGCGAAAAGTTATTATTATGAGCTGTTGCGTGAAGTTTTACGTAATTCCAGGGAAATCAAAATTCTATTAAGAAGTGTTTTAAATGAAGAGAATTCGCACATATATCAAATATTTTTTCATGAACCTATTTTTTTCCGTGCGAAGAACGGACATTCTCCTAGTAATTTATTAAATTACTTGCTTGATTTGTCGAAAGAAGATGTTTACTTTATGATTAAAATTGAGTAAGACATCATGAAAAAATAAATTTTTCATGTGTTGAGATATGTGCCTGAAATTATATGAACTTGAAAGCATAAGTTACCATTGCCATTATTTTTCTGTGACAATGAACTTTCTGCCCTCATAAGACACAAGGTTATTTACTTTGATTCATGTTGTATGTTATCTGAAGCTTATATCTTGTACTATACTTGATTTTGATTGGAAATGCTGTGTGTTATTTGATAGGAAGTCTGATAACATTTTATATTAAAACAGAGAACTTGCCAGTTTCAGTATGTCCAGACGTGATTGACATTATAGTTTGTTGTCTTGAAAATAAATGAAAGCGCCTTTATTTCTCCGAGACGAACATACTGCTTATTTCACAGATGTTCATACAACAGATGAGTACCTGGTTGATCATTTTACACTACACAGCATGTGACTTGGTCCCATGAGGATCTTCGGCCTTCTTGTTCCTAATCCGAACGCAAGTAGACAACTCACGTAGTACTATACATCCTTTGTATCTAACAAGCATAAGCTACGTATATTCCTAAAGTAATATATCTTGTCCACCGCCTCCTACCTCCGATCCGCTCCCACTAGGTGGATCGAGGAGGCAGTGATTTTGATATTACCACTTTGCCTTGCGCCTTACGCCGCATGGGACACTTTCTCATTGAGAAACAATGTTTCAAAGAACAAGTGCTTCGTGAAATAAATCTGACTCATATTGATAAGAGAGGAACTGGAAGAAAAGAAAGGTTGCCTTTCCTACAAGACGCAGCTTGAAGAATACGAATCTATAAATACCACATCCATAAACTATCGTGTTCATCTGAAAGAAACCATAATACTCTTTCCCACAGTACCAGATCCATAGCCGGCTACTATTTGAAGTAGTGTGGAGAGAGCGTGAGAGAAATATAGGAAAATGGGCCATTAGGCTATTTTAAGTGCGGTGCATACCAATCTACAACTATGTGCGGTCAATATACCATGAAACAATATAAGCATTCGTTCTTAGAATGTTACGCGAAAACACAAAATAAGCATAACATATGATGAAAATCTATTAAGCAGAAAAGTGGTAAAACGAAGTATTCAGACTCTTATACAGTATTTTACACTACAATAATGATATACAGTACAGTACAATGATAATAGCCACGATCGGAAGAGAAATGATTATGGTCGATCATATAATTGAGGAATAATCCTCGAAACAATGTTGTAATTAATCAGAAGAAAATATTCTCCAAAATGAATATATTTTTATTCTTTTCTGAATAGAGAAATAGTGATAAACGTTCACACTTGCAATGGTACCTAAGGCATGCCCAATCGGACAAATTTTACATGTTGACTAAGTTTATCCCTGGGATATTTATAATATTCCTCAAATTCATAATTTGAAATTGAAATGCTAAATCGTATTCCTCTGTGTGTCTTTTTCAAACAATTCCTCGTCTTCATCCCATACAAAGTTTATATGCATTCCTTGCACCGCATTGATTCCCTCATAAAACACCTGCTCATCCTTGAGAATATTCGACTGTTGCCTTTTATTTCCATTAAGCAATATTGTACTGGAATGTACGATTTTAGTGTATTGCTCTTATACCAATTTGTTTCATTTTCGTGCATTTGCACATTATATTTCTTATTCTTTTCCTTGCTTTGCTCTGCTCTGAATTTCTGGATTTCCTGTACTCTCCTTCAATAACGTGTATTCTGTCTCTCCTGTTCCTCTGTTGTCGAAGCCTTTTCGGCATATTCTCTTCTTTACCTACACACTCGTTAATGAAGACACTCAAATATACTATACAAGAACTGAATAATAGAAGTGATGCTGGATTTGGTTCCCAGTCAAGGGCGCCGATCCTGGGAGGATGGAGGGAACCCTAAGCTCATGTGACCCCTGTATTTTTATGAATATGTATTTTCTCTTGTTATATGTATTGTTATATGCACTTTTTTATGAAGGGGTCCCCCAAAGTTACAGAGAAATCGGCGCCCTTGTTCCCAGTAGGGCTTGCCTGAGATACAGACTTCAAAAGCAATTTGGATTCCATTTTAAATAGTATGTCGCGTAACGTATAGCCTCTGTGTTGAAAAGAATATTAAGCTCCAATCAATACATCTTTTTTTTAATTGCATATATTAATTATTTTAGATTTTTATGTAATGATTATTTATGGTGTTTGCTTGTCTCTCTTCCTATCGCTGTTTGAAATTCATTCAAGATGTAGTATTATTTTTCAGCTTCTCAAAATCCCATGGCCAATATAAATTATGAATTTTTCGCACGTCAAATGTAACTGACATTTCATTAGTACTATGTTATCATTTCAATTAACTTTGGAGAACCTTTGATTACTCTTACTTCAATCATACAATTTCTTCCAAGACAGCATTTCCCAAACTATGTTTGACGGCTACCCCTTCGTGAATCCTATATACTTCACGTCTCTCCTCTTTCCTACCGCTCATTGATCTGACCCTTTTTGCGATTTCAGATACTGCATTGAATTATTGAATCTTCCATAATAATAATAATAATAATAATAATAATAATAATAATAATAATAATAATAATAATAATAATAATAATAATAATAATAAAAAGAAGAAGAAGAAGAAGAAGAAGAAGAAGAAAAGAAGAAGAAGAAGAATCTATAAATTACATTTATTTCCAGCAAGACTTCTACAAACGCTTCTATGTTACAACATTCGTAATGTTTGTAACCAGGTGAAATGCCTTTAGGCTTAAAAAGACGGTGATGATGAGAATGAATAAAATGATCCAATGAAGAAAGTGGGAGCAAACGGGAGAACTCCGAGAACATCCATTCACATGGTGTTTATTTATCATAAAACTCAATTGATACCAGCTGGGATCGAACCAGAGACCCTGTGCAGAAGAGGTGAACGATCTACCGATAATCAACCACGGTTCCAAACCCATCTATAAAAGTGTAGTGATAATTACCAACTTTATTTTTTACATATGTTTTAAACCCACCATCTTCCTTAGGATGTACCCTTTAATAAAAGCTAGATGATAAAAAGCACCTTAAAGTAGGTGGGCAGAATCTGAATCACATGTGATCCAATCGGGAATTGAACCCTTTTATCTTATGCCGCAGTCACATTTGCAGATCATATCCACGAGGTATCATCAATTGACATGAAGTTCCGCAATTCTATTCGGGAACGGAAGTTACTGAGCTTCCATTAGAGTTCCAAGCCTTGAACATACCCTATATGAATTGACAATTGACTATTCTCTTTTGTTGGTATTATTTAATTATTTATTTCAATTAAAACGTTTAATACATGTTTGTCTGTGGCTTCGTATGTTTGTTTTTACAGTATCATTTTAGATGTAAACAAATTTAAAATGTAGTTCAAAAATATTAATTCGTTTTCTGCATGCTTACAAAAAGTAAACAAAATTAGGCCTAAATATACATCAAAACGTAACTTTCCGAAATTATAAAATTAATAAAGGAATTATTTTATTTTTTCTCTTCAAAATAATATATATATGAGCGTTGTAAAGAAAACATTATTGCTTCGAAAATCTGCGGAGTATTTTCGCCCTTGAAACAAAGTTAGTTATTCCTTTTTTGGAAGTAGCACAAACCACTCCTTTTCACGCGTAATGTAATACGTGTTAGCACAGAGTTGAGGGGCTGGACGCAATTTCCTCTTCGCTCGCCCGCAAGACGTATGTAACTATAGAAAACAAGTTTTTTTTTTTTTTTTTTTTTTTTTTTTTTTTTTTTAAGTTACATTAAAAGTGTCATTACATTGTTCACAAGGGCAAGCATTTGAAGGGCTGTTCTGTGAGGGAGGCGAACGCTTGACAGATACAAGCCAGAATACTTGACAAGCGTCGTGACTTCCCTACGGTGTTAAATCTCTCTTGAACATTAATGAAGGTAGTAGACTCCATATTAAAATAACTAACATTTTTTGTTCCGTCGTTCCTATAAAGGAAGAATGTAAATAATATTTTTCCTTAAATGTTTTTTTTTTCGTATTAATTCACTTGTTGTCTATATTATAGAGTGCAGACAACAAATGGAAATTAGCACAAAAATATTAAAAAGACATTTTCAACAACAAAACTCCCGAAGATGAAGTTATTCTACTCTATTATTCTATTCTATTGCATGACAGCTTGTAACTTATCCCGATGAGGCCTTCTCTATTTATGGTCCTTTAACAAAACTACTAGGTATTTCATTGTTCGTATTTGAAAATTTGGCGTGCCAAAAATTTACAGATACAGTATTATGGATAAAACTGTGCATACTAATCAATAGTTAATTAAAGAAACAAGAGTAATGACCTACAAATTGTTTGTACGATACAAGCGTTAGGCGATTCCAACATTTTAAAACAAGATTTACACAAAGAATCTGATAACATTCTAGTATGATTTGGATTCTACATGTTTGCTATACATGGACTTGCGCAATACCCTTTTTACTTATGATGTTCAACAAGAATTTAAAAAAATAGTGTTCATACAAGTCGCCTTTAGTTCGAGATCCAAATCGTGTTAATTTGTGATGAAAGAGAACATATTTCCTTCCCTCTGAATTCTCTCCTACTGTTTTCATTCTGTTAATTATTTAATTATCATTTACTTTCACTTCAAGTCAAGCTCCTTAGTATACAAGGACAACTGCAAAACATGCAAGTTTTCATTTTATCTTAGACCAGACGCAGTTGTTACTTTTCGAACTTTCTTAACTTTCCAACTCCCGTATCGTTGAAGCATTAAAGACACTAGTGAAAAAACGTGTATCAGTACATGAGTGGTCGAGTTGCAAAACTCATTAACTGCGCCAGAAACAGAACAAGGAGAAATAATGAAAACATCATGTCAAACCCATAATTTTAAACTTCTTCTGGGAGGACAAGCATTAACATTTGGGCTCCTAGAAAAAAATATGAAGCAATAACCCCTATTAAAATTTGAAATATGAAATTTGGGCCCCTCCTAGAATTTAAAACCGTAATTTACATTTTTATTACTTCGAGGGCCTCAGTTAGCGTTTTACTGAAGCAGGGGCTAGATTACAGTTATGCTTCATCTTAGGACATTTGCATCTGATATTTATTTAACTTACTGCCAAAGTTGTGTATTAATAGAATTGTACTTTGTTTGTCTAATGCAATGCTTCTCAAGTTTGTTACTTGGCGTCCCATTCATAAATCTTGCATACTTCAATCACCCGCATTCCTCACCCTTTTTGCTCGTTGACCATAAGTAGTTTTTGGCTCACCCCTTCTGCGACTTCTCAAATCTTCGATAATAATAATAATAATAATAATAATAATAATAATAATAATAATAATAATAATAATAATAATAATAATAATAATAATAATAATAATAATAATAATAATAATAATATAACTTTTACATTTTTTAAAAAAAAAAGTCCCCATAAATATCTATACAGTTTTTGCATTCTTGAAAACCACGAGTCAAATATTTTTAAACATTAGTTTTGTGGAATATCAGAAATCTCATTACTATAACTATACTCTGCGATAGCCTCTTCACTTGTTTAAAAACTGCTTTCTAGAAGCTTTTTCTTGTGTTTTGGGCACTGCCAAATCACACGGAGCTAAATCTGGAGATAGCCGGATACGGTAAAATATGGACACCCATTTTCTGTAGAAATTCTAAACTTTTCGCTGCTATGTATGGCCGTCCATTGTCGTGTTAATAAAGAAAGCGAGACAGTGAAGACTTTGTGTGAGTAGATCTCCAAGCTTCAAAGACACTCGGAAGGTAATAAGTAACGTACCACTCTGTTGTCACTGTAGGTCGATCATGTAACTGTATAGTTTCTACATGGACAGTCTTAGATAAAAGAAATGCCCATAACTTTACCCACGGTGCGTCATTGTTTCAATTTCGAAGGTGGAGTTACATTTCTTTTTGCAATAAAAGAATGGAAATTCGACTTTTCCTTGGTTCCGTATTATCAAGAGTTAATTTTCAATTGGAAAGTTTTATTTTACGTATGTCGTTTTTTGAGTTCTATTATAATTGTTGAGATAATTTTCTTTAATCTTCACTCCGAAAGACGGCTAATAGTTTTATACACTCAACAGATTTTACTAACGCGCGCACGTTATATAATATATGTAGGTTTACGAGAAGTATTCGAATATCCTTCCCTTTAGAATATTTATTTCAATGAAAGTTTAATAAAAATATGCAGAAAATACTCTACTTTTGACATAAATATTGAAAAACCCTAACCTCACAAAATACTCCTTTAATCAAATTGATATGAATACTACCTACGATTTCGAGGTCAGGATACTTGTGAATACTACCTACCTTTCAAAAGGCATTAAAAACGGATCAGACGTTTTCCTGACCTCGAAAATTACGAATTAGACAAAAATTAAGTATTTTTTAATATTTTATTTTTCACCTCCTCCCTCTGTAATTCTCTGCTGATGGGATGAACTTCCTTGCGAGCGTCACTATTCATTTCAGCGACCCAGAAAACTATGGATAGCATACTAATATCAGTCTTTGTGCATTATTTTTACATGCCATTCCACCAAACTCCCATCCATTGAAGTATCTTACTTACTTTCACAGTTTTATCTTTTTTAATTATTTCTTTTAATATTGAAATTCATATGAAAGTTTCGTTAAAATAGCTCCAGAAGTTCGCTGGAATATAAATTCATACACGTACATCAAAATATTTATAGTTGTGCGAGCAACGCCTTCAGTGCTGCCCCTGTAAATTCTCAATGCAGCTGACATGCCGTTTATGCCTAAACTTCTGTTTAAATGCCATTGCTATTGTAATCTAATAGCTTGACGATTACAAACTATAGATTCGACACTAATCTCAATCATTTCAGACATTTCATTTCTCAATCTTGTCAACCTCATACCTGTGGGGGCTGAGTTTGGAGTTTAACGCTATCAGGGCACGAAGGCTCAGTGGTAGATTGTTCACCTCTGGTGCGAGAGGTCCCTGGTTCGATCCCAGCTCTCACTAAATGGGCTTTGGGGTGGAAAACACTATGTTCGTGGGATTTCTTGGGGTTATTCCGTTTCCTCCCACTTTATTCATTCCATCATTGTATTAATTTATTATCATCACCGTCTCCTTTAGCATACCCGACATAACCGTAGGACGTAAAACTGAAATATTTCATTTCATTTTTTAACAGTATCAGGATTGTAATTGTTAATCTCTGCGACATCGATAACCATGGATTCTACACTAATATTGATCGTTTTTGATTAATTTCACATGTCAATTCCTTCCCACCACCCCAGAGGTACTAATGGGCAGAGATGCCGTCGGTCAATGAAATCTTGACCCACGACCCACTGACCCACCACCCATCGTGACCCACGACCCACCATGACTCACTCTGACCCATCACCCACTATGACACACTCCGACGCACCACCAATCATAAACCACTCACTCACTGTGACCCACTCTGACCCACCAAAACCCATCGTTATCAAGTCTGACACATGATCCATGGCCTCTGAAGTGTTTACACTTGTAATAAATCCAGGCTGTGAAATTCTGACTAATCGGAGTTTGTATTTCTATGATCAATCGCTCAAGCACCACTCTGTTAGAATATCGGTGGATTTGACCTTTTTGATATAAAATGGTAGTGTTTGTCATGGTCTAAATTAAATTTCAATTAAATTATCATTGTATTAAATTAACATTTCGTTGTTGAATTATTGATACTTTTCAATGGAAAAAGGATGAAATTTGAGTCTGAAATCAAGGTAAGTACACTAACGTAAAGGGGAAAAAAGTGTAAAATTTTCCATATAGTTATGCGTACAGTCCAAACTTAAAATTTCCGTGTAATCAAGCTTACAGTACAAATTTTGTGTCTATTTTTCTCATAACTTTATGGGTTGATTACCCCCTGTGGTCTAAGCGCTCCATATAATAAACATAAGATTCAACAATTATAAGAAGCAATGGATATATGAAGCGAAGCACTATTTTTTGTTTCTCAATTCATTAATAATTGTTTCTGAATTTGTTCTCAATTAATATCGATCGTTTTCGATTATTTTTACAAACCAAACCACTACCAATTTTTCATATATATAAAGTTCCGCCCCCACTCATAAAGGAGAATTTTTAAAAATGCTAGGAAACGTTCTGTTCATTTTCAATAAAGAGTTAACACACTGAATTTCAGCTCCGTAAGTTTAAGGACTTGCGAGATACTTAAGGATGGGCACGAGTCGAGCTATAACTCAACTCAACTTGAGTTTCGAGTCGAGTCAAATTCAATTTTCTTGAGTCGAGTCACTGTTTTGAGGTCGATTTTCGAGTCGAGTCGAGTTTGATAAATGGCTTGCTCGTTCAGCTCGTTTTAACAAGTTTTGAAATCATCGCCAGATTAGCCTGGAAAAGGAAAGCCATGAGGAATGTAAACAGTAATGCGGAATACTTTTAATGTTGTTCACGACAGGGACGCACCTCGTTTCGTACTTTTAGTGCATCTTGTGGGGAACTTTTAGTGCGTCTCGTCTCATCTTGATAACGAGGCAATAGATTTTAATAACGAGACTGCCTCAAATGTCATGACCACCAATATAAGTATATAGTTCTTACCATCAAGGTTGAGACCTGCACGGTCTAATGTTTGAGCCCAAACAGAAGCTCAATCCGGGTAGTGATGTCAACCGACTCGGCTCGGTTCAACTGAGCGAGCTGCTCGCTCCGGCTCGATTGTGATTAGCCATCGGCTCGGTAGGGACAAGCCATCGACTGAGCCGATGGTTCGAGCCAGCTAGGTTGGGATGAGCCACCGACTCGGCTCTAGCTAGCTCCGTTGAAACGAGTCCATCAGCTTGGTTCGACTCAGGTCAAATGAGTCGATGGCTCGAACTGGCTCGGTTGGGTGAGCAATCAGCTCGGTTTGGTTCGGCTTGGGTGAGCCATCGGTTCGAGCCTGCTCATTTAGGTGAGCTGTTGGCTCAGGTCACTTCTCGGTTCGGCTAGGGCTGTTCCGATAATCGAGTAATCGATAACAATTCGATAAAATTTCAAAACCGTTTCATCGATAAATAATTTTAATTTTATCGAATTATCGAACTTTCGAGACTCCCGAAATGTTCGAGACTCTCGAAGTGTTCGAGGCACTCGAAATGTAAGAAACATTAGACAACTTCGAGACACTCGAACTCTTCGAGAGTCTCGAATTGTTTGAAAGCAGCAAATACAGAAATATATCAATATGATCGCATTTGTCGAGTCGCTTGAATATTTTGAAAAGTTCGGGATTATCGGAGTGTTCGGAAGAAACAATGAATTCGAGGTTATCATAGTTGTATATAATATGTATTACATGTATGCAGAGTGTTTATTTTAAAACTTCTCTCCTTAGCAATGAAGTGAAGGAAAAGTTTTTTTCTCACAGATCTGTATAAGGTTTAAGCAGTCTGTCAAAAGAGAGAAAGAGGAAGAGAAAACATGCATCACCTGAATGGAATTGGAATCCAAGACACCATTAGTCTACTAATAGTCACTTCGCCGATTGCGCCAATAACGGGGCAGGCAGAAAAATAATTTTAATATGATTTCGAGGGTTTAATTTAAAGTTCTGTATAGCGAGAGCTACTGATATAGGTAGAGGTAAGGAAAGTCGATAAGGCTGAAGACTTATCAAACTTCCGTTTCGAAAATTTACTCTCCGGTGCTTGATTGCCTTCGAGTATTTGAGATTGTCGTGAAACAAACCTTGAGAATTTTAGGTGCGAAGCTCCCGTCTGTCTGTTTGCATGTGGCATCCGACGATAACTTTCGAACGGATTGTCCGATTTTGATGAAACTCATTTTAAAATGCTCTCTTTTGCTTTCACCAGACACCTATTGTTTTGGTTGCCATACCACAAGGGGATTTTTCCCGAATTGAAGTATTTGTTCTTACTTTGGGTGTAGGCGTGTGAAAGCTACGATAACTTTCGAATGAATTATCCGATTTTTAAAGAGGATTGGTCTAAATGCATATGTCAGGTATCTGTTGCTCTTGGTTACTTTACGATATTTGATTTTGTGCATAAGATGCCGTGCGGCTCTGGACATTACCAACCTCAGATTCAATGCGTACCTGGGAGGGGGGGGGATGCGGCCGAAGCGTGGTGCCAACAACACCACATTCATCTACGACTGAGGGCACACTCCCTACATGCCCTCATGGCATGATGCTATGCACAAGGGAGAACTTTACATATGACAGAACGAAGACTAAAGAAAAATGAAATGAAGTGAAATCTTCCAGTTTAATGACCTACTATTATGTCTGTTAGGCTAAGGGAGAAGTATGATTAAGGCAAGTGAATGATGATGGAATAATTGGTGGAATGGGAATGTGGAAGGAAACGGGAGTACGCCGAGAAAACCCACGGACACGATGTTGTCCACCACAAACTTACTTGGTCGGGGATCGAAATAGGGAGGGACAAAAGGAATGAAGGGGAAAGGAGAAAAACACACATCTTCTGACTTACATTTCAATGGCACTGATTCAATTTCCATATCAAATTAAAATAACTTCCGATCACTTCTTAAGGAAAAATAGGAAACATTATTTCCTCAAGAGTTCTCTCAGCTGCTTCGTATATTGTTGCAAACAGACTTTCAAAGAAAGATGGTGTACAGTTACTTGCTTTGCAGTTGTTGAAAGCAATATTAGACCCTATCTCTCCTGTCGTGTCCTGCATACAATAGACTACTTATCACTGTTTCTTTCTTTTCTGAAACAAGAAGTCAATGTCTTTGAAACCGATTACAATTACATTGTACTTCGGTTGTAATCAGATTTTTCTATGGGAAACAAGGTTATACTGCTAATTCAAGCTGAAACGGTACTGGAAAGTGTGTTCAAGTTACTGAAGTGAAAATATCAGCGAAAAGATCATATAGGATATTTGGATCATTCTGAAACTTGGATATTTGGATAGGGCACATACTAGTTCTTAAATAAAATCTTGACCGGACTACGGTAGATCCTATAGTATTGGAGCTATGGACCTATAAAGTTCATTTATTCATGTTTTCGGCAGCCTATAACTCCAAAAGGAAGCATTTGTGCACCCAGGTTGGTCTATACTTTTTGTTTTATCTTGGTCTCAGGATAGGGCTGCCATATTTTGAAATTAGAGAAGCGGGGGATTCTAAACCGTAAGTACTGATGTGAGTTTGTGTATTATAAATACTGACGATCCTTCTGACCAGGGGTGCCCATCCCCCCCAAAGCTGATGGCCCACTCCCCCCAAAAACTAATAATCTTTTCCCTCCTCAAAACTCAAGTCCTCTAAAAACAATTGCCCAGTGTAGCAGTAGTTTTTATAGTACTAGTACTTGTTATTTTTGTTGTTTTTATTTCCTGTAGTAGTATTATAGAATGCTTGTAGTAGTAGTAGGGGCAGTAGTAATTATAAAAATGGCATTACTTTTATTAGTAGTCTTGGTAGTGTACAATACTAAATATGTTCTATAAGGATATTGAAGGGTATAAAAACTTCTACACACTGTGTATGGCACAGGTATTCTTTTTCTACAATTAGTAGTATTATTTTTTCTTTACAAAATATTGATATAATTCCCTTGTGCATGAAAAGTAAGACGCAAGTTACAAGTTATTGAGTTTGATACCAAAAGAAAATGTTATCCTCGAAATTAGCCTACAAAAAGAAGTGATACCCAACAAAAAACATTCCTGTAAAAGAGCCAAGTACGAGTGGCCTTAAAAAGAATTGAAATCACAAAAATAGGCGCCAAGTTCTGGTGGACAACAGTTACAAACACTCACTGGCTCACTTCAAATTTAGATTTGAAACTTGGCTGTTGTCTGTATGGTTACCACTAGCTCACAATTATGTCAAACTACTTTATAATTTTCAACAGACAACATAGGCAAGTTTCAAATCTAAATTTGAAAGTGATTCCTTGAGTGTTTGTAACTGTTGTTCACCAGAACTTGGCGCCATCCTTTCATATAGCAACTTGCGCGGTACTTCATTCATAGAGTTTCTAAGCAGGGGGTAGGGGATTCATTCTCGAGATTAAAAAAAAAAAAAAAAAAAAAAAAAAAAATCGCATCGTGTCCCAATGTTATTCTGACGACAGCAAAATTACTTATTCGACATTAGAGTAAAATTCTTCCCCAAATTTTTTCCCCCTCAACTTTTTTTCTCGATGGCACAACTTGCACCATTCATCCCTCCTTGGGCGGCCCTTCTCTCTTAAAACGAACCAACCTTTCCTTTCATACGGCTACTTGCGCGGTACTTCATTCATCGAGTATCGAAGCAGGGGGTTCACCCCAGAAAATTTTTGAAAATTAGCTTCTCAAAATCGTGTTTTAATGCAATTCCGACAGTAAAATTGCTAGTTCGAAAGTAGAGTAAAATCCCCCCCAAAATTTTTCTCAATGGCGCAGCTTGCGCCATACATCCCCCCTGTGGGCGGCCCTGCTTCTGACCATTTTTTTAGTGATTTCTTTGTTAAGTGACACTTCCAATGTACTTTTCTAACAAAACTAAAGTAAAAAAAATTACTTTTTGCCTTTAATATTTTATTAAGTTCAACAAATGTGAGTCTCGTATTGTAAAGTAAGTATTAAATAAGTATTACAGTAAAATATCTCTAATAAGGATTTCTCTAAGACAAGTTTAAAAAAAAAGCAAGCGATATATGGCAGATGTTGTTCATACGGTTTTCTCTCTAAGGAATACAAAATAATCTCTAAACTTTTATCGTAAGAAAGCTAAAACATATTTAGGAGTCTTGGTCCATCTCTTATAAAATTTCTGATCATTTTCAAAGATTTCTACTTGAAATCATACTAACATACGAAAATACCACAGTTTCACAATATATGAAATACAGTATAAACATTTTAAAAGAAAAAACACTAATAATGAATCTAAACAATATGTTAAGGATCCATAGGTTCAATTTGCAATCATTTCTCAATATATAAAGACTAGTTGAACATATAGATTACGTAACAACATAGACGTGTTCAGTTGAACTGGACAGAATGTTATCAAAGAAATACGCACCCATGAGATCATACATTAGTATTCATGGGTTGAACCAAAATGTGTATGATTATGCCAAATATTTTACATTTTTCATTCCCTTTAACTTCCTTTAAAAAATCTCGATGGCATAAAATCTTATCATAAAATTCTACGCATGATACGTCTTTCATATTGTACAAGACCAGTAGTAATAATTTGACAGTTTTTGCGTTCATCTTGTTTCTGTCATCTGCCCATTCGCGATTGAGATTGACACAGAAATGTAGCGGTTTACGTTGAATATAACAACACTTTATCAACAAAGTCGTCTTAGATTTTTCTCCAATCCGAAAAAGCGGGTGGTTTTTCATGATTAAGAGATGACTAAGCGGGGAACGAATATAAGACCTGAAAATCTTGTGGTATCCGCTAAAATTAGGTAATGTGGCAACCCAAACGTTGGCGGTGTTGTTTTGAAACACTCTATATAAAATAATGCACCACGTTATTCTAAATTGATGCAAAACTCTTACGTTTTTAAAACCTACATTATTCGTCCAGGAAGCAATCTGCCTCCACCAAACGACGCTTCTGAATCCGCTAGTGTGTGGATTCATCATAATGTAAAAACCAACTGTATAGAACATATGGTACACTGTATATTCACTGTCGAGGAAATAGATTTATTTCCGTTTTTCACCTTCATTAACCTTAGTGATGATTTCAAGGTTTCCCCCGCGTAGTCTTATCATACGTTCAAGATTCAAGCCCGATCTGGAAAATTGTCTGGGATTAACTAATGCCCGAAATTTTAGGGAAAATGGAAGACTGGGAAATTTCGCTGTGTTTGGTCAAGTGCTTGGCTTGCAATTCTGTGTGCTGATATTTATGAAAAAATCAATAACGATAAGGTGTTCTTCGCAAGAATACTTTACTCAGGAAAATAATTAAGACAATAATATAAAAAATATATTTTAAGTATAGAAAATGAGCATAAGCATTTTAGGAAGTTAAGATTAGACTTTTCTTAACTTCTCAATAAACACACACACCATTCTTAAAAATATCCAGAAATTATGGTAATCCTACCCCGGGAGATTTTGAATACACGGGGGGTGAAAGTAGCAAAAATACTGGTAAACAACGGTGAACATGATCAGAGATATGTTTGTGGGGAAATATTCCTCCTAAACAACCCCTGAAATCACCACTGATTTGACTAACATTTATTTTACTGAAAGGCTAAAGGGGGAGTTTGCACCCAAAGCATCATCATATCTGATTGCGGCAATGTGTGAACTAGTGGCCGTTAAGAGAAAGCAAACACGACAGAAGATAATACATTTGGCTTAAAAATAAAATTTTGCTATAACATTTTAGCAACACCGTGCGTGATTAATATGGTTGAGGTGTATACTATATCGTATGAAGAGCAAATTACCCTATTTGTACGTTTAAGACCGTATCTCTGGCAACACTAATACACTAGCTGTTAGCAAATAACAAACAAGAGATAAAATTCAGGGAAAAGTGAACGCTTTCTGTGTGTGGGGGGGAGGGGACGAAAAAGCAATCCCTTTGTGCACGCTTTCTTTTCTCCTCACAAGTACAACTTTGCAATAACTTATCAGATAAAAAAAGTTGTTTGACTAGTTTGGCTGCAAGAAGGAATCATTGGAAAGGTGAAGGAACCGAACTGTCCATCACTACTTTTGATAATACCCGAAACTTCGATAATACTCGGAATTTCGATAATACCCGAAACTTCGATAATACTCGAAATTTCGATAATTCCCGAAACTTCGATAATACTCGAAATTTCGATAATACCCGAAACTTCGATAATACTCAAAATTTCGATAATACCCGAAACTTCGATAATACTCGAAATTTCGATAATACCCGAAACTTCGATAATACTCGAAATTTCGATAATACCCGAAACTTCGATAATACTCGAAATTTCGATAATACCCGAAACTTCGATAATTTCAAATACTCGAAAGGTTTCGAGTAACCGATGACAACTCGATAAATTTTCAGTCCCGAAATTCGATAGGTCCTCAGCCTTATCGAACACCCCTAGGTTCGGCTCGATATGAATGAGCTGTGAGCCGAGCCGTTCGAGCTGTTGACAACCATAAACCCAAGCCGAGCAGTATTGAACATCTTTGGCCGGCGCCGTATAACTTTTAACAACTTTTCGCTCGAGTCCGAATACTTATTCCTCCGGAACTCAAACCCAGAACCTCGTGACCGATGTTTTTGCCTCCTGAAGACTTTTCGAAGACCGAGATCTACAGTCAACTAGTTTTCATTATTCAGATACAAACCGCCTACCTTTCATGGTTATACACGGTATTGTTCTGATAATAATAATAATAATAATAATAATAATAATAATAATAATAATAATAATAATAATAATAATAATAATAATAATAATAATAATAATAATATAAGAAGTAGTAGTAGGAGTAGCATAATTGATAATTATTTTGTCTCTGTAGGATACTTGAAAAGAGTACTTGGAACTACACACAGGGTTTAGCTCGAATTGGCTCATTTTGACTCGACTCGACTCGAAACGGCCCAAATTCGAATCGAGTTGTACAAAATTTTCGTATCGAGCTGAAAAATGTCTGTTTCGAGACGAGTCGAGTTTCAAAGAAAACTCTCTCGTGCCCATCCGTAGCAGATACTCATTTTTTTTTTCGCAAAAAATCGGATCCCCACTACCCCCTTAGGATATGTTTTATAATAAAAGCTATGTGATACCATCCCAGTTTGGATTAAGACCTAAGCCAAAAGTCATTTCATTTGACTTTTCAATTTGGCCGTGATGGTTAAGCACACATAATTACATTCAAATTTTTATTATAATAATTTATATATTACAGTAATTCAAAAATTATTATTTCCAGTATTTAGCTCCTCTAAAAGCTCACACGCTGATTCTCAAAAGCCAAGTAGTAGTATAAGTCCTATTGCTTTTATTACGATTACAAATATCAATATCCAAAAATGCCTGAAGTTCTTTTTTCACTTAAATATACTCATCTCAAGTAAGTAAATAGAAACAAAAGAAAAAGGAAAGGAAATGAAAGCCATGCAAGTAAAACGTAGACAAATTCATCAGTATTCAGAAGATGCTGTCTATAATGCAGAGAGTCGGTGGATCAGAGTGAGCCATGGTGAGTGGTGGGTTACAGTGGGTCATGATGGGTGGTGGGTCTCAGTAGGTCACATGCTGTTGACCCACGACCCAATGACCAACTCCATCTCTAGTATGAAACACTGTGACCTTGAACAATTACTATTACCAATATTAGGATTAATTGCATTTTATTCTCACTCACAAAGTTTTTATTTAAATCCCTATCTTTCGCACCAATTTATAAAATTCCGTCCATATGCCCCTACGGTTACCAGAAATGTCTAAATATTTCTAAGTTAAAGAAAGATACATATCCCTACAGTAGACAACACTTATATTCACTGTAGTTAGTTACCATACAGTGAGCCAGCTAAACTAATTTTTGGCAACCAATTAGTGATTAGCGCGCTGTTGTCAAACCTGCGATGAGTGTTTCAGAGGATGAGTGTTTTATAATGATGAGGCACTCACTAAGATTATTTAATACGTTATAACAATACATAAATACGTGACATTAATTATAAAATTATCTTAGCATGCGTGTTATTGATAATCGTATTAATTGTTATTACGGGTAAAAGCAGATCTGAAAAGGTATGGGTATGGTAGGTAGCGGCATGAGGTCGCGCCGTCCCCTTGCCTATCTTTGCCCATTGTAATTTTTAGGAACTGGAGGGACGCCGTACATATTTTTTCAAGGTCGGAGGACGGTATCTCCCCGCGTCCCCCCTCACTTTTACTCTTAATTATTATAAATAAATATTAATAATGTAAGTATATTCTATTTGGTTCGGATGTTCATGTATTCACCATCTAGTTCATAACCTTTCAGAGTTTAATAACATTGTTTTACTATTACAAGGAGTTCCTTATATATATATATATATATATATATATATATATATATATATATATATATATATATATATATATATATATATATATATACTTACCTAAAGTTTTCTCTTTGGACTCACAAAAATTTGCTCACCACTGTGCTAGGATATAGGGTATATATTTTCACTGAAATTTGTTAGTAATTATGAAAACACGAAATAAATTCTTCAATATCCTGCTATTTTGAAAACTCAAATATATATATATATAAAGCAGTTCGTACATTGTCAGAGCCGTAGCTAAAGAGGGGGCAAGAAGAGCGGTCGCACCGGGCGCTGATAGTAAGGGGCGAGGAACAAGCAAGAAAGAAAAAGCGCTGGAAATGAGTAAATGACGAGTCATTCCAAAAACTTATTGGTGTCCTATTAAATCAATATGTTTATCAGTTTGCAAAAAAAAAAAAAAAAAAAAAAAAAAAAAAAAAAAAAAAAAAGATTTAAAAAAATTTTTTACTCGCTCCGCTTGCAATTCGAACGTTTCAATAAGAGTGATTGCAAGTTTTAACTTATTACTTAAAAAATGTATTGTATATGATTTTTTAATAACGATGTGATATACAAGGTAGGGTGTAATAATATCTTATAGCGGAGGAGCGTTTTCAAAATCGGAAACGGTCCAAGTTTGAAATACGTGTTCGGCATTGCGATGGTGATGAATTTGCTTAGTTAATCATAATTTTTTACTCAATCAGATTAACCACGATGGTGAGAATGAAGATATGAAAATGAGAGTAGCGAAGAGACATGCAAGTTGCTGTTTGCGCAGGAACATTAACCAGTTGAGAATGCTCGAAGAGTATTGCCAGAACTAACTTAGAACGAATTATTTTTTTCCGAAATTTATATGAAATTTAATAATTAATTTATTTGTTTAAATTCGATAGATAATACACTTACATATTTGGAACCTGCGTATTAGGGGATCTATTGAATTAGCTATATAGAGCTGTCACATTTTTATCACCGTATATATACTGAAAATGCAGATATAACCAGTGGCCATCGGTTATTATTTAGTACCAAAATGTTCACCATTCTCTTAGGTATTGATCAACACCAATATCATCTCACTATCACTTAAGGTTCCCGAGATATGGCTCCTTAAATCTACCGAAATCGGAACTTCTTCCAATATCTTGTAAACGGTAAGAGTGACGGAAAAAATGTCATCATTTCTTTCAGGTAGTTTTTGATGCTCTATGGAATGGACGACTCAAAATTGAAAAAAAAAAAAAAAAAAAAAAAAAAATCAGATATCAGACACACAGACATAGAGAATTCAGTAACCAACTATTTAAATTCGTTGAAAATGAAGGTAAACAAGGGGAATAATAACATTTTTGAAGTTGAAGCAGTTGTAGAATAGGAGCTTAAGGGTCATAACTAAACCCAGCGAATTTCGTCTTTTTCAAAGACGGATCACTATCAGTGATTTTTTTTAAATTCCACTGACATATGAAATGCTTCCAATTTGAAGGAATTTGTTATGATTTCTCCATCAACTACTTGTATCGCCAGGATATTTCTTCTCTGCATACCTATCTATCTAGTTGTGTATTGTTTTAATTATGTGGATACATAACACACTCTTTATTTATTTATTGAACAGATTCCCAGATACAGCATAACTTTGCCATTTTACACAGGGATAGCTAACAAAAGAAACTAAAAAAACAAGACAACAATAACAACAACATAGAAAAAAGAGTGTAAGAGTAAAACTATTCCGTCAAAGCTCGTTTAATTGCTCTTTCAAACACTGGGTAGCTCGAAAAAATGTCCACATCAGTTGTTACTTGATTATAACAGTTTGGTATTCTATAAAAAAGAGACCTCTGTATAACAGCCAACCTAGAACGGGCAAGATATGTATGTGCGTTAGTGTATACCAGACTAGAAATAACTCCCTCGTGTGTATAGCATACGCGCCTTTGGGGTGGGAGGCCCAGGTTCGATTCTCAGCGGAAATTCATGTGGTCCGGATCCCACGTTAAGCTGTAGATCCACGTCTCATACAGCCTTGCTGCTGAACGGGACACTAAACTCAGATATCTAATCCAACCCAATAAAACGAGAATCAGATAGCCTATTATACTTATTTCAAAGCGAAATAGTGTTATGATTTCCATTGGTTATTCCTTGCAATTTGCAGTCACTTCGAATAAGCATACAGGTAATTTTATGAACTACAACTTGGGAAAATATGTGTATCTATTTTAACTAATTAGTTCATTATCCAATCATTTGTCTCTTTTTCTTATAAGCATTACTAGAATATTTATTTAAAACATAATGCAGGCAGAGAAACAAAGAAAAATTAATAAAAAGTACGATAAATAAAATAATAAATAATAACTATTCTTGTTTTTAAAGTCAGATTTTTTTTTTTTACAAAGTAACTCTCGGTAAAAGAAATGTTTTAAAAAATAACACGCCTTGAAAATGAAACAAAACAAAGAAAACCACAAAACAAATATATATTTACAATAATATTATGGAAAATTTCCTACTTTAAAATCAGACAAAATTAACATGAACGAAACATAATAGCTTCAATGAATCTGTAAGTATTGCAGCAGGTAAGAAATATGACAATTATTTGAGCTGACTTTCATAATTCTCTTCGTTGGCTTTTGCTCCTCGTAACTTAACGTTACTCATTACAAACGGATACACAAAAGTTTCTCAAAGAAGTGTTACTCCACGTAGAGTTGATGAGAGTTTGACATTAGACACCGGAATCGTATTGGCTAAAAAGGTCGAAAAATTTAGGGGTGTGGCTGTGAATCAAATTAAGAACTTTGTTTATGTCTTTTGACGCCAACTAGAGACCCGATGACCACGTGAGCAGGTAGGGAGAACTAAACTTCCTTATCCTTTGCTTCTGCTTTATTGTCAATCTTCGGTTTTCTTTAAAACTGGTATTCATAGATGGCACCTGTTGGTGAAAGTCATCTCCTTTTAGAAGAAAGAGCTACTACATGTGTTTGTCAAAATAATTTATTGGGGGGTAATCTTTGTGTATAAGCACTACTTGAACTCGCTGAATGATCACCCTGTCCCTTACTCGTACCTTTATATTACTGGCAACCCTGAAACCAATTTAAAAGACGGTATCCTTTTGGTAATATATCTGGTTCCACAAGTAGGAAAGAATAAAAGCGGATGTCAATATGATTTATTGGGGGGTAGTTTTTGGCTGCTCATCTTGTACCCCCCGGTAATGCATGGGCAGCTTCAACTGTGGGCAGCACACCGAGACCGAAACTAGTCTCGATCTCGATCTTAACTCGAATTTGAGACCGAGGAGTGCTTTTCGAAATCGAGACGTGACCGAAACTCTGTCTCGTCTCGATACAATTCTGTGGATGGTATCAAGACAGAGACTACTCAGTCTCGTCTCGATACCATCTCTAGTGTTTTCTATGACATACATAATATACTGTAGTGGTATGTATAGTTTGTATACTGTAGTGCGTATGTATGGAGAAAATGTATTCGAATAATAAAATTTGGGTCCCCGGTTAACACGAATTCTTTTAACACGAACTCCTGATTTTTCAGTCCCTTGGAATTCGTGTTAACGAGGGTTAACTGTAGTTCGAACTAAAATTTAACGAAAAATTTATGTGTTTGTGCAATAACTTAATACCTGCCTAAGTGAAAGCAATTTTCTAGGTCAATTGTCGGACAAATTCATTTAAGTATCTAGGAGAAGTTTTGTAAGTGAAAAGAAGATTTAAACATCGAAAGGATTTTTTCATCTTGACTAGCACGCGCTTACAGGTAAGATTTTCTTCCTGCTTTATGTGCGATGTAGCATCTTTAAACAAGATTTATAGACTGATTAGGTCAGAAAGCAAGTAATCCGGACATTGTATTAGCATGTAGCTCCTTCTCACATAGCTGTTGATGCGAAGCGTTAAGACTGAAGATTCGAAGGTAGCTGTAGCTGACGTCTCAGAAAACGCATGCTAGATTGACGAATAATTCGGGTGATCATGGTGGTCAAGCAGTTGACATTATACAGCCATTTCATGGACTTACAACCTATTGTCGGCTGAAACATGGTATTTAAGCTTCGCGACGTGGCACTAACATATGAAGGCGTAAGATTTAATTACGCCTCTAGTACCTCAGTGGCAATGCATGTTAACAGCTGGCTCCTCACTCAACGAGACCGTAAGGAAGTTCCTACGATTCCGACAATAACCAGCAAATACATCTCAGGACTCAGTCATACTTGCGCCAAATTGTCAATCGACAATGAACACCCCAGTCAAATTTCTCGTTCACGTCACCACAGCAAAGAAGCTCGTGCATCTTATTAATGTTAAGGGACGTTAGAGGTGCAAATTTTAGTATAGTCTACTTAGGTAATTTATCCTAAATCAGGCTATGTTGTGAAACACTACATCTCCTTTAGATAACCACACAATCCTACTGTTCTCAAAGTTTAGTGTCGACACCCGCTTCGAACGGGTCTTTAAAATAAACGGATTGTAATTAAGAGTCCCTATCACTGCGAAATTAAAATACCGCTAATTTTACAGTAATTATGGGATATCTTCAAAATAGATAAAAGATAATCGAAAAGGGATCAAGACCTCCCTAGACGATGTTATTTTGCATGAGGTACCGTTATCACGAGTCACCTAGTAGCTTTCCGTTTGCAGTTATTTAGAAACGCGAAAATAAATGCCAATTTTCTAAATGGCTAGAAATCGAAAGCAGATAAATGAGTCGTAATAACGGTATCTCACGCAAAATAATATTGTCTAGGGAGATCTTGTTCCACTTTTCGATTATCTTTCATCTATTTGAAAATATCGCATAATTACTGTAAAATTAGCGGTATTTTAATTTCGTAGTGATGAGGCCTCCGCGCGTCCTCCTAAATACTTTAATATATTTTGTTCATTAGTGTATAGTAACAAATATAATGCTTTAAATTAATTTTAAAACTAATGAAATTTTCTTTTGAAATAATTCACCTACCGAACCTTCCCGAGAACTGAGAAAAGAATCAGTTTCTTCAGACTCTGCGGCTGGATCCTCCTCTTGGATTAGAAGTTGTTTTGAGTTAGCCATTTGAAGGTAAGTTAATACTCTGAAAACAAAACAAATGCCATTCAATTTTTACAAAACGTTTTTATTAACATAGCGTATTAAATGATATGGTTTCTATATATGACAATTGCGTAAAATTCAAGATGCAGGATATCATTTCTATGTGTCCTCAAATACTTCCCCATTCCCCACTTAGATTGTAGCTTTGGTTATACACTCTGTTTCAAAAAGAATATACGTATTTCGAATGCATATATTTATTAAACTTTAAGACATACGAATATGAAATTTTACACATATATTTGTGAACCTCTCAAGTCCAAATTACGGTTCAAAGTTTAAATTACAGATGTTCAATATGTCCTCCATCAGCGACACGAACAATATCACATCGATACTCAAATTCCTTCCATACTCGGGCAAGCATGTCCTGCGTCACTGATGTTATGGTAGTACGCATCCGGTTCTTCAACTCATCCAGGTTCTGTGGGAGTGGTGGTACATAAACGTTGTCTTTAACGAAACCCCACAGGAAGAAGTCTCAGGGTGACAAATCCGGTGACCGTGAAGGCCAGCTGAGACATGTTAAGTCGCCAGCTCCTTGACGACCAATCCAACAGTTCGGTAGAGTTTCATTCAGATATTCACGCACTTGGCGACTCCAGTGAGGGGTTGCCCCGTCTTGTTGAAAAATGAAGTTGTCTTTGTGCAGCCTCGGAAGCAACCAGTTTTGTAACATAGCGAGGTATTGCTGAGTGTTAACCGTGTTTCCATTAAAAGAATTGGCCGTAAACAGATGATCGGGATATCGCACAAAACACATTGACTTTGGGCGAATCTCGTATATGTTCAATGACTGCATGTGAGTTCTGTAGCCCCTAAATTCGAATTTGTTGATTAATTTGTTTATTGTATTATTATCTACCCCATTTATGCTCCAGTTACTGTTACTTGTTTCTGCGAATCACCATATGTTCAAATCATTTGTAATAGGAGCAGTGAATCGTATTTGCTTTAAGCTATAATTATTTGAGATCTGCATCTATAGTTAAGCATCTACATCTAGAATATAAATAACATGTTCTTCCACAAATTGCATTTCGTATCTCCCCCAAATCTATCGACTGCTCCGGAGCCGGTACTGTGACTTGCAGTGAGCCTTGGTAATCTATCTCGTTTATTTCTATACTCACCGTCGCTGACGCGCCTTCTCCCAGCTATCGCTCTGACCCCGTATTAGGCTCCTGCCCTGACTCTTTTAGATAGCATACTTGCTTTCTACTGGCAACCTAGCACAAGTTAGTCCGTGTTTTATCCACTATAATTTTTATGCGGTGCAGTTTTATAATACAGATCCACATATTGTAAAATGTACTGAAAACTTTGGGTAAGTCTTTAATTTGCTCATTTTATGTCGAGAACAGAACCTAACGAACCCCTGTGGGGCTTCTGACCCGTTGCTACTCCTATTGCTACTCCTACACCTACTACTACTTATACTATGGATTCATATAGTAAAACTGCACGTTTCATGCCACACGTGCACACTGTATTTATTCTCATGATTACATCAAAGTTACAAACAACGTACCGTTATCACTACCAAGTGAACAAGAGTCACTGCCAAGTGATTTGGGGGAGAAATTAACTAAGGCCTTTCTTCGGATGTTCTTCCACTGCTAATTAAATCCGAATCTCTGTACTGAAAGTTTAATGAAAATTGTGATCATAATATAAATCTGCAAGAGGATAGCAAGTCCTGTGCATATGCTAAATTAGGTGCTATTAGTTCAACATATATTGTTAAACTTTCAATTTTTCAGATCGAAAGAGCAGGGTTGGTTGGTTTAAACCAAGGTGATTTAAAGCAGCTGGTTTTTTGAAAAAAAAAAAAAATTGGTATAAACCAAAAATCGAAAAATGTTCGTAAAAGAATAAGTGTTCGCAAAATCTTTATGAACACATATTTGTGGGTTATCACTTTTCACTCCCGTTTATTATAGAATTATATTCAGACCTAAATTCCCCATTCATTACTCAAAGATATTAACCTAAAAAAGCAACTTTTGTTTTTTATAAGTTTATGAATAGTTCTTTTGTGATTTTTTATAGTTTGTTATTATTGTTATGGAATTGCAATCAAAGGAAAATTCTAAATATTGTTTTGGTAATAGTATACACGAGAACCCCCTGATCTGCGTTTCTTCTGTGTTCTATTACCACTTCTACATGAAATACCATAAATTTTCTACGTACTGCAATAGTAAGAAGTATCCATGTGCACAAGACATGCGTTAAATCCTCCCACCCCACACACACACATAGTCATAGATAAAGTACAAGGGCACTATACATGCAGATATAAAGTACAGGTACGTTCTTTTTTATTTTCGTATCAGTCGATAAGTAAATAAAAGTCGCTTTGTTACCCCCTTTGTAAGTTCGTACATACTCAATGAATAATCCCTAAAAGTATGAGCGTCCTGCTTTTTCGGGAACTGATGCAGCTTCATGTATACTATATCCATTGTTTAATTTAATAATGTTTACTGTTGATAAAATACATTGAAATGCCGTACTTTTTTGGAAGGGGGGTCATATAAACCTCACGAGAGGCATTTATTGAAATCAGAAGTATCTTTGGTATCTAGACCCAAAGTGGACTCAAATAATTCGTATCATTATTCACTTTTCATACTGATATGCAAATTAAGTCGTCGTATTTCTTTAACTTGAACTAATAAAAGTCGTAGTGAACTAACTTGGACTAAGTTCTTCTGCACTCTGCAGTATTTTGAAATTGTCCATATATAATTCTGTATACTGGTTTCACTTCTGCAACTGTTTATTTTTTGTCCTGAAATGACTCTTGATAATTATAAAAAACAAGTATGTAAAGATCAGTACATGGTGTTTTTTTTTTTTTTTTTTTTTTTTTATCAGGAATCCTTCATGAGTGAGTCGGCAGACGTATCGCATTTAGTATTCCCAATTAGTCCCGGTTTCGAGTTCAAATGGAGGACAATTTCTCTCGGATGTACGCCGAAAAGCCGCTAGGATTCCCCTTTAAGCTTATGTGGCCCCTTCCAGCATATCAATAATAACACAAAGGCGACACAAACTTATTTCTGTCCATATGTGATATAAATACACAGAGCAATTTATTTAAACCAAAAAAAAAAAACTTGGTTTAAAACAAAAAAACTGGTTTCTTGGTTTTTTCAATAAAAATCGTGGTTTTTGTCAACCGTTGTAAAGAGTTAAACACCACATAACAACAGAATAAATTGTGTGGCTAATGTGTTGTAAACTCTGTCCTTGAAATTATTATTTTTTCAGTTTTATTTATGTTCTTGGATTTCTTCTAGTAAAGTTTAGCAAGGATAAACTTACTTGTCAAACAGAGAACATCTTCATGTCGAGAACCATAAGTCTGAGTAGCCTATTTTCAAGAAAAAATGTATTTCTGTAGTGTTGTGTATTGTATTGAATAAAGTTTACAATTGCTGTTGATAAGTTGTTTACAAGGATAATCAACTTCCGCTTTTTCCCCTTCAGTATGTAACGAATTCAGGGACATTTTAAATGGGAGTTGAAATGGTTTTGAAATCACTCTCCGCTGTGATTAGGACTACCTACCCTAGTATAAGGCCTAACTAAACATGATCATATTTTTTATCTATTTTGTGTCAAAGATTCTATTACACCGCTCAAGTTTACAACAATTCGTCAATTTTTTTAAAAAAATATTCACCTTTCTTGCTTTATATGATTTCTTATGACATTCTTCACTCGTATATTCGTCCCGTGTGCTCAAACAATTGCGTATACATTAATAATATGCGTGCAAACTGATATGTCATAAAGAGATTATTCATGTGAGAAACACAGACCAATCTATGCTAAAATACAACTATAAGTAAGAATTTCATCTATTCCGCGTCAAACCAAAGCCACGGGTCAATATCGAGTTATGACCATATGCAGTAGAGGGGGTGGAAAATGACGGAGGATATGCACAAAAGCAATTATTTATAGAAAAGTTCTTATGTGTACTAATTGAAAGCCTTTTATTTAGAGGTGAGGTGATTTTGAATTTTACGTCTCGTTCAGCAGCGAGGCTATATGAGACGTGAACCTACTGATTAACGTGGAATCCGAACCACATGAGCTCCCGCCGGAAGCCTTTTATTTAGAGTGATGAGTCTTCCTCCTTCTTGATTAGTGCAGTTATAGCACTTTCAGCTATGTAGATAAACATGAAAATTTCTATGCAACGTTTTAATATGACAACATTTATAATATTAACATTAACATACTAATTTAGTCATAAAACTAATGAAATTTCGAGATTATATTTATTTTAGAAATTTGATAGTGATTTGTTATTTTTCAGAACGAAATTATCAAAGATACTTAATGTAAATCATTTTCAAAGTTGTTTTGGAGGTATTTTACGATGATTATTTTCTTGTAGTGCCAACACTATAGGTATACGCTTATCGTTTGTAGTGCGACTAAAGACGATCACACTTTTTTTTATGTTCCTACGAATTATATATATGTGTGAGATGACGAATAGTACTGTTGTGTGGTACTTGAAAGACGTGACGTCACCTGAACAATATTGAGCATCAAGAAAAGCAAATATCTACCAAATTTCTGGTTACACGTGAAAGGAATGCACATGAAATTCAGAAGGGTTTGTGGTATCGTACCGTTACCAGGTAGACCAAGCATTTAGCAGTGGTTGTGAGTTAGCTGGGAAAGAATGATGGTGGGCAACCTCGTACGACAAAACATCTACACCAACTGCAACTATTTGGAATGTTGACGACTTCACAATGAACGTTGACAATTAGAAAGTAATGCATTCCTTTCTCGAATTATTGCAATTAACGAGACGTGAGCTAAATCTGACAGATCAAAATTAAAGATAATGATCCACGATAATGCAACAACATTGGAATTGGCAAGGTTTCGAAGATCCACACTTATTCACCTCATACTAGTCTCTGCTTCTACGATTCGTTTTCAAAAACAAAAAACAAAAACAAGAGATTATTGTCTGATCATTTTTAGACAAGAACACATAATGGGAAGCTATCACTATTATCTACCTTCACCAGATTTGCGAGAACACATTCATCCAGCAGTAGGATTGAAAATTATTCTATACACGTATGCCATTTCGCTTCACATTATTAGACATGTTCTATTTCAAAATAAATAAATAATAACTTATAATTATCAAATTACGAACGAATGACGCCTTATTACATGTTTTGTTTGGCTTTGCTCACATGACTTTAGAACGATTCTGCTCTCATTGTGAGAATCTGCGCAAAGCAGTGGGATATTCAAATTACAATTCTAAATATAGGCCTAACGGAAAAGGGACAAAGAGATGGTAACAAGAACACGGAATTTTCCATTGACCAGGAACATTTCAAAAACCAGTAGATGAAATTAAGAATTATAATTTAGACATTTGTGGGATACAGGAGATAAGATGGAACAATAAGGTAATTCACCATGGACAAAACGAAACCATTTACTTCAGAAGTAGTGATAAGAAGAAACAATACGTTATGGGATTCATGGTCAGAGGTCACATACATAACAAAGTTATCAACTTTATACCAATTAATGATAGGATATGCAAAATCAGAATAAAACCAAAAAGGTATACTATCACCAATATTACAGCTCATGCAACAACAGAAGAAAAAGACGACAGTGTGAAGGATAAATTCTATAACCAGCTGGATAAAGTGTACGACCAATGCCCGAAGCACGATATGAAAGTAATTGTAGGTAGTATGAATGCAAAGATTAGTAAAAAATTTTCTTAGCTGACATAGAAGAACTAGGAAAAGGGGTAGAAAAAGGTGGTGTGACATGGTATGAGGGGATATAAAGGAAGTTGTATACAGAACTGGAAAGCAGATGCGGAAGCCAAGAAGAAATGGAGGCAGATTCTGACGGAGCCGAAGGCTCAACTAAGGGCTGTGGTGCATGAAAGAAGAAGTATCTCACGTAGAGCCATTTGAAAAGAAACACAATTTTACGTTGCGTTGACGACACTGCTCTTGTGGTACCACAGGGTATGCCAAACAATATCCCTTTGCCGATATTTACATAGTACAAAATTTCAACATTTTTAATTCATTAATTTAAAAATCACAACGGGGTATAAACATAAATAGTACACCCTGCATATATACAGGGTGTTTCAAAACAACACCGACAAGGTTTCGGAGGTGATTCCTGACACCAAGGTAAGAGAAAAAGTATAGACCAATCTGGGTACAGAAATCTGTCATTTAGGACTTCCAAATATCCATGTTTTAGAATCCTGTGGTACTTCCACAACATTTTTAGGGAGGTAGTTGATGAATACTTCAAATTGTATAACTGTAACCAAACTCCCTCTATCAAAATTGTTGCATGTGTATCACAGTATTCTGAAACATGCATTTTTGGATAGCAAACATATCAGTTCCTAAGTGATTTCTTGACCCGACTACGGTATGTTTCACAGTATTGGAACTACGGACCATTTAAAGTTCGTTTTTCATGTTCGCAGTAGCCTAAGTCCGATATGACGGATTTCTGCACCCAGATTAGTCTATACTTTCTGTCATACCTTGGTGTGCGGAATCACTTCCCAAACGTTGTCAGTGTTGTTTTGAAACACCCTACATACATACATACACACACACACACACACACATATATATATATATCTGAATGACTTGTTAGAAGTGCAAATTACCATACAAACAGCAATAAATTAATTTCTCCATTTTAAAACAATTCTTGGTATTTAAAGTTAAGAGCATTTACACAAGAGAGATTATGAAAACATTAATTTTATTTTTTTAATTGAATATCTTCAGAAATTGTTTTATATATTTCCCTATCACCTTTATCACCAACGATATTGAAAAGAAAACATCACTTGGCACTTTGATTATAGATTTTATGAGAAAGAATTCATTAAAAGAAAAGGACTCTCAATATTTTTTCATTTCTTGATAATTAATATAGATAAAAGAAAAGGGGAAGAGGCATTGAGATACTGAAAAATATATATAGTATTAGGGAAGATATAATCATATACAAATTAATATTTTTTTAAAAAAAAGATTTAATTGGACTTATCAAGGGAGAAAGTTTTCCGGAATTATTTTTTCCTTGTTTTATCAGTGGCTATTATTTCCTATTCAAAGTGGGATTAATTAATAGTCTTTCTTTTTTCCCCTTCTTTTTGTGTATATTTTATCATCATAATTACACATAGACTTAATTAAAATCATTTTTCTGTAGAATATAAAGATATAATAAAGGTGTAGAGAGACTACGCTTCATTTTTTAATAAAAAGAGAAAGATCTTCATCTGTAAGATCGTGAATATATATATATCGGGTGTTCTAAAACTTTCGCCCAAGGACTAGAGTGTGCTATTTTACAGGTCAAAATAAAGCGAAAATGTTATATACTAGTTAGTATACCCTCCGGGGCCTCCTTCAGCCGCGATAAGAAATCAAAAATTTTCTCTATGTGGCAACGTCGCATATTAACTTAGTACCATTATCATTGCTTTACGAATCCATCAAACAGTTACATCGCTTGTTACGCTAAGAAATGGTGCAACTGTCAACGTGTATCGACTTTAACTGTTATCTGGCAACAATCGATGTAATTATTTGATGGATTGGTGGGGGGCCGCGGTGGCTCAGTGGTAGAGCGTTCACCTCTGGTGCTTGGGGTCCTGGGTTCAAACCCTGCTCCTGCCAGGTGAACTTTGTGGTGGACAAACACCGTGTGCGTGGGTTTTCTCGGGGTTCTCCTGTTTCCTCCCACTTTCTTCATTCCACCATTTCATTCATTACTCATCATCACCGTCTCCTTTAGCTTAACCGGCATAACTGTGGGACGTAAAACTCAAAAAATTTCATTTCATTTTTGATGGATTGGTAGATCTACTCTATGGTTCTTTACCTGCGACGTTTCCACGTAATGCAGTAAAGAGGATCCAAAAGGTACAGTTATATCTATATCTATGTATCTATATTACATTCTCTAAATTGTACTTCATCTGTTGTCTGGTATAACAATAATAGATCTCTTGACTCTTAGACAAATTTAAGAAAATTTGCGTTAAACTTAGATATTTTCTAGATCCTTTTTTAACTTCTGAACTCTTCTTTTTACAAAGATTTTCATTTTTGGAAAACGTTTCTCTCATCTGCCCTGACAATCTCTAATCTTTTATGGCATTCTCGTTTGTACATTCTCAATCTGTTTTACTTTTTACTTTCGTACTTCTCTTGTTGCCCAAGAAATTTCCTTTTCCAATCTCGATTTCTTCTTGTTGAGAACTTTTTTTTTCCCTTCTTTTAAAGAAAATCTCTTCTTCCGATGTAGCTTGCTCTTCATCATTTCCCGAAAGTTTAGAAGCGAAATGTACGAGGAGACAAAATAGCGGCGAATAACAAGGAAGAATACAGAGAAGGGCTTTAACAAGATCGAGAAGAAGCGGGTAGAACACGAGAAATGACTCAGTTCATCTTCCAAACTTTTTTTTTTTTTAAATATCTCATCCCTCTATCTCGTGTCCCTCTCCTTGCTTCAACACTTCTCTCCGAGTGTCTCAGAGAAACGGACTAATTACCTTCGGAGTAAAGAGAGGGAAAGAGCGATTGAGAGGGGAAACTGGGATTTTAATTTCACGTAGAGACCGTTTCACCAACACAGCAATTACCCCGTTATTAACTTTTCGTTGTGTAACGCGGAAGAAGGACGTGGCATAGAGAGGGTAATGTTAAAAAAATATGGGATAGCTTTTTCTAGCAGAAGGAGAGAGTGCAAAAGCTATTCAGCTTCTAAGATCCAAAATAATATTTAAAAGATAAAAAAAAAAAAGTTTCGAAAATTTAACCTGTAGACGAGGCGCAGATATAATATATAATAATACTAGTAGTAGTTACTGTGGAGATATGAGTAGAACCGTAGAGTAATTTAGCGAGAGTGTGTAATGGAGATAATAAAGAAAAACAAAGAAGAAATTGAGAGAGAAGACGAAGTAAAGCGGTTTTCGAGATAAAGACTCCAAAGTGACATCTTGTCTAAATTAACAAGCGCTATTGTTCTTACCAAAGCACAAATACTTTGATATAATTAAACTTGAAATATACAGCTAATCTATCTAGTCAAATGCCTTAATTATTTTTAAGTGTACGTGAAGTGTTAAATGGCTTAACAGAAAAAAAAAGATTTTTAATTGGTTCACCTACCTTATTTACATGCGTACCTAATCCTAAGGAGATATGCTTAATTAATAAGAGAAGGAAGTCTCCTTTAATTTCCGAATACTTAAAAGTGATTCAATATTTCGTGTACTCGTGTACGTGTACTCTCTCTCTCTCTCTCTTCTCTCTCTCTCTCTCTCCCTCTCTATATATAGACAGATAGATAGATAGATATAGCTATAGATATAGAGATGATAGGATGATAGGATGAAACTGTTAATTTGTATTACGTCTTTACATTAGATGCTGTATTTAATGGTGATATTTTGAGGTTGTAAAGAAAAGACAATAAGATTAACTGTAGACTTTATTGGAAATATTTTTTTTTACCTGGAAATTGTTCGCAATGAACACTAATACACAGTAGCGTAGCCAGGATTGTGTTTGGGGGGGGTGGGGCCGAAGTGCTGTTATATATGGTTACATATAGAAACATTACAAACAAAGAAATATATAAACATATAAATATATATAAAAAATTACAAACGTCAAAGTACCGAAGTACATTGTCGGACCTCTTTGGG